>NW_028222037.1:0-104156 GCF_056783735.1 Eptatretus burgeri
GTTTAAAAAGTTTGTTTTATGGTAATTTGAACATTTTTTTGCGCGAATTAGAAGCTAAAATACTCACTATTTTAATGAAATCACATGTTTTTGCTTCAAAATAGTGATGCAGAACAAAAAGTTGAGTCAGACAATGCTTTTGTTTGGTTAAAAAGCTTCTTTTAGGGTAATTTGAGCATTTTTTTTGTGCGAATGTGAAGCAAACGTACTCATTATTTCGAAAAAAAATCACACGTTTTCGCTTCAGAAGAGTGATGAAGAACAAAAGGTTGAGTCAGACAATGCTTTTGTTTGGTTTAAAAAGCTTGTTTTGGGGTAATTTGAGAATTTGTGCACGAATTTGAAGCTAAAATACTCAATATTTCAATGAAATCACACGTTTTCGCTTCAGAATTGTGATGCAGAACATAACGTTGTCAGATAATGGTTATGTTTGGTTAAAAAGCTTGTTTTATTGAAATGTGAGCATTTTTTGTGTGACTTTGAAGCTAATATACTCACTATTTCAAAGAAATCACACGTTTTCACTTCAGAATCGTGAGGCAGAACAAAACATTGTCAGACAATGCTGTTCTTTGTTTCAAAAAGCTTGTTTGAGGGTAATTTGAGCATTTTTTTGAAATTTGAGCATTTTTTTGCACGAATTTGAAGTTAAATACTCACGATTTCAAAGAAATCACACGTTTTCACTTCAGAATCGTGAGGCAGAACAAAACGTTGTCAGACAATGCTTTTGTTTCATTTAAAAAACTTGTTTTATTGTAATTTGGGCATTTTTTTGTGCGACTTTGATTCGAAAATACTCACTATTTCAAAGAAATCACACGTTTTCGCTTCAGAAGTGTGATGCAGAACAAAAAGTTGAGTCAGACAATGCTTTTGTTTGGTTTAAAAAGCTTGCTTTCGTGTTTTTCGAGCATTTTTTTGTGCGAATTTGAAGCTAAAATACTCACTATTTCAATGAAATCACACGTTTTCACTTCAGAAAAGTGATGCAGAACAAAAAGCTGTCAGACAATACATTTGTTTGGTTCTAAAAGCTTGTTCTTGGGTAATTTGAGCAATTTTTTTGTGCGAATTTGAAACTAAAATACTCACTATTTCAATGAAATCACGTTTTCGCTTCAGAATAGTGATGCAGAACAAAAAGTTGTCAGACAATGATTTTGTTTGGTTTAAAAAGCTTGCTTTCGTGTAATTTGAGCATTTTTTGCGCGAATTTGAAGCTAAAATACTCACTACTTCAATGAAATCCCACATTTTCGTTTCAGAATAGTGATGCAGAAGAAAAAGTTGAGTGAGACAATGCTTTTGTTTGGTTTAAAAAGCTTGTTTTAGGGTAATTTGAGAATTTTGTTTGCGCGAATTTGAAGCTAAAGTGCTCACTATTTCAATGAAATCACACGTTTTCGCTTCATCATAGTGATGCAAAACAAAAAGTTGGGTCAGACAATGCTTTTGTTTGGTTCAAAAAGCTTGTTTTAGGGTAATTTGAGCATTTTTTGCATGAATTTGAAGCTTAATCATTCACTATTTCAATGAAATCACACGTTTTCGCTTCAGAATAGTGATGCAGAACATAAAGTTGAGTCAGACAATGCTTTTATTTGGTTTAAAAACCTTGTTTTCGTGAATTTGAGCATTTTTTTAAATTTGAGCATTTTTGCACGAATTTGAAGTTAAATACTCACTATTTCAATGAAATCACACGTTTTCGCTTCAGATTATTGATACAGAACAAAAAATTGAGTCAGTGCTTTAGTTAGGTTGAAAAAGCTTGTTTTTGGGGTAATTTGAGCATTTTTTTGCAAGAATTTGAGCATTTTTTGCACGAATTTGTAGCTAAAATACTCACTATTTCAATGAAATCACACGTTTTCGCTTCAGAATAGTGATGCAGAACAAAACGTTGTCAGACAATGCTTTTCTTTGGTTTAAAAAACTTGTTTTATTGTAATTTGAGCATTTTTTTTGTGCGACTTTGATTCTAAAATACTCACTATTTCAAAGAAATCGGACGTTTTCGCTTCAGAATAGTTATGTCATACAAAAAGTTGAGTCAGACAATGCTTTTGTTTGGTTTTTAAAGCTTGTTTTAGGGTAATTTGAGCATTTGGTTTGCGCGAATTTGAAGCCAAAGTACTCACTATTTCAATGAAATCACATGTTTTTGCTTCAGAATAGTGATGCAGAACAAAAAGTTGTCAGACAATGCTTTTGCTTGGTTTTGAAAGATTGCTTTCGTGTAATTTGAGCATTTTTTGTGCAACTTTGAAGCTAAAATACTCACTATTTCAATGAAATCACACGTTTTCGCTTCAGAATAGTGATGCAGTACAAAAAGTTGAGTCAGACAATTATTTTCTTTGGTTTAAAAAGGTTGTTTTAGGGTAATTTGAGAATTTTGTTCGTGCTAATTTGAAGCTAAAGTGCTCACTATTTCAATGAAATCACACGTTTTCGCTTCAGAAAAGTGATGCCGAACAAAAAGTTGTCAGACAATGCATTTTTTGGTTTAAAAAGCTTGTTCTTGGGAAATTTGAGCATTTTTTTGCATGAATTTGAAGATAAAATACTCACTATTTCAATGAAATCAAACGTTTTCGCTGAAGAATGGTGATTGTGAATAAAAAGTTGTCAGACAATGCTTTTCTTTGGTTTAAAAAGCTTGTTTTAGGGTAATTTGAGCATTTTTTGCATGAATTTGAAGCTAAATCATTCACTATTTCAATGAAATCACACGTTTTCGCTTCAGAATAGTGACGCAGAACAAAAAGTTGTCAGTGCTTTAGTTTCGTTTAAAAAGCTTGTTTTGGGGGTAATTTGAGCATTTTTTTTGCACGAATTTGAGCATTTTTTTGCACGAATTTGAAGCTAAAATACTCACTATTGCAATGAAATCACACGTTTTCACTTCAGAAAAGTGAGACAGAACAAAAAGTTTTCAGACAATGGTTTTGCTTGGTTTAAGAAGCTTGTTTTATTGTATTTGAGCATTATTTGTGCAACTTTGAAGCTAAAATACTCACGATTTCAAGGAAATCCCACATTTTCGTTTCAGAATAGTGATGCAGAAGAAAACGTTGAGTCAGACAATGCTTTTGTTTGGTTTATAAAACTTGTTTTAGTGTAATTTGAGCATTTTTTTGCGTGAAGTTGAAAATAAATACTCATTATTTCAATGAAATCACAAGTTTTTGCTTCAGAATAGAGATGCAGAACAAAAAATTTTCAGACAATGCTTTTCAGTCAAAACTTCCGGTTCCGGTTTTAGAGCAGCGAGAGTTCTCCTTTGGGGCTCCCTGCTGACGTTCTCAAAGCTCAGTTTCCAGTTGTTATTTGTCCTGTTTTAACTGTTTAAATTTCTCACCTACATGTTACTGTGTGTTGCTAGTTCGGTTTTGTTTCAAAAATCGTGCTATTTTGTGAGTATTTTTGTCGACGTTCTTACCTGTGCTTGAGGCCTAGGCCTAGGCTTGAGGCCTACCGGTTCCACTCGGTGTTCGATCGTTTTTTTTTTTTGTTTGTTTGTTTTTTCTCCCCATTACCTTCAATTTCTATCCTCCCCATTACCTTCAATTTCTATCCTCCCTATTACCTTCAATTTTGATCCTCCCCACTTTCCAAACATCCCCATTCTCCCAACTAATCTCTCTTATCTCAAAAAAAAAAAAAAAAATACCCTACAACAACAACAACACGCTCACCTTCTCCCGATTCTGCTTCTTCTTCTTCCTCTTAACTTCCTCCTCGTCTTCTTCCTCGATTTTTTTTTTTTACACTTCCATGACCTAATCTGTTGAACTCTCTCATATATTAATATTAACAACAACAACAAAAAAAAAAAAAATATATATATATATATATATATATGTATATATATATATATATACCCAACAACAACAACAACACACTCACCTTCTCCCGATTCTGCTTCTTCTTCTTCCTCTTAACCTCCTCCTCCTCGTCTTCTTCCTCGATTTTTTTTTTTTTTTTTACACTTCCATGACCTAATCTGTTGAACTCTCTCATACATTATTTTTAACTACAAAAACGATCTTATAATGCTTCATCTTCCTCTCTCACACATGTGGTACTCTTTACTGTTTCACAATGCACTACTCTTCTGCTATTTTAACAGACTGCTCTCATTTCGATCTCTCCTTCATTCCTTGCCTAAAAAATCCAACTATTACAGCGCTTCTTCTCTCCATGCTCTGAATTCGCCTTCATTGCATCCATCAAGAATTGTGTTAAATCGCATCTCTGACCTAAAACTTTTAAAAACCACAGTTTGCCATGGATGCTCGCTTTCCATAAAACATTCTTTTTTTCCAACTTCAGTGCCAACTCACCCCGCTGGCCCCTCACTCTCACTCTCAAAGCAACCATCCCACTCTTCTCCCTCCTTGCCTCCCTCTCACCTCTCTCAAAAATCCCCACCTCACCTTTCTCCCACCTTTCATCCCCCTCACTCTTCCTTCTCAAAGTTGCCCCCCCTCTCATCCACCAACCTGCCTCCCTCCACTGCCCTCTCACCTCCATCTCTTCACTCCAACTCCTCAAAGCCTCAACTGCCTTCTTCCTTGTCTCTTGTCCCCCCTCTCCCCCAGCACCACAGAGCCTTTTCTCCTCCTCATTCGGCCCCCTCCCCTCGCTGTTCTGCAATACCCCACACTCCTTCAGCAACCCTCCTTACCTGCCCCCCTCGGCCCTTGTCCTACCCTCCCCCTCCCCCTCCACCTCCTGCACCCAAAGCCTCCTCCCCTACCTCTTCATTAAAAGTGTGGACCTCAAATATCCGGGGCCTTCGCTCAAACCTTTCAGATCTTTCCATACAGGTTGCCACTGACAAACCAGACATTATCTGCCTAACAGAAACTTTCCTCTCCCAAGACGTGTCTGACTCCCAAGTATCTCTCCCTGGCTACTCCCTCTTACGGTATGACAGACCTGAGCCTCGTCCTGGTGGAGGTGTTGCTCTCTTCATCAAAGACTATTCCTCACTCTCCATGCACTGCTCTCACTTCCCCACACCCCCAGGAATACCTCTGGCTTCGGCTTCCCCTCCACTCCCACCTCATGTTTATATGTGTACTGTACCGTCCACCGAACAGTGATGACCATCTACACCTCACTATCCGAAAACATGGACCATCTTCTATCTTCTCATCCAAACTCTCTCTTCCTCTTATGTGGTGACTTCAATTGTCATCACGCCAGTTGGCTCGGTGTGGGTACCTCTCTCACCTGCCATGGCACCTCAGCAAAAGCTTTCTGCGACTCATTGGGACTGACTCAATCGGTCAACTTCCCGACCCGGATCTCAACCAATGGTACTCCATCTCTTCTGGATCTGATTTTGACAAATTTCCCTGACAATATCTGCTGCTCTTCCTTCGCTCCAATTGGTTCTTCTGACCACGTCCTTGTCAAAGTGGACATCTCTCTGGCTGTTATCAGAGAACCACCTCACCGCCGTCGAGTCTGGCATTTCACTCAAGCCGACTGGCAGGGTCTCCGAGCAGCCATCAAACTGACAGACTGGTCTCCTATCACTACTTTCTCAAACATCAACTCATCCTGGGAATTCTTTCAAAGAAACTTGCTCTCCCTCATGCACAGATTTATCCCCTCTCGTGTTCAGTTGTCTTACCCTTCCTCCCGCCCTTGGTTTACTGAAGCTTGTGGCGAGGCAGTTGTCCTGAAACAACTTGCCTTTGCCTCATGGAAAGCAAACCCAACTGAGGGCAATCTCAGTTCTTTCCACAAAGCTCGGAACAAGTGTGTATCTCCCCTCAGGAGAGCCAGAAAACAACATCTTTCTCATCTCAAGTCTGAACTCTCAAACCTCTCTCCCTCCTCAAAATCCTGGTGGCGTTTAATCAAATCTGTTTCTGGTGTATGTTCCCCCTCCATCCCCTCCCTTACCTCAAATGGCCGCACTGCTGATTCCACACGTGATAAAGCTGAATGTCTAAACTCAGTGTTTGCAGCTAAATCTTGTGTCCTAAACCCATCACTATCTCCACCCACTTTACCCAGTCGCACCCAACTGTCCCTGGACTCTGTATCCTTTTCTCTTAACAAGGTGGAGAGCTTGCTTTCAAACCTCGAGTCAGATTCTGCAACCGGTCCAGACGGCATCAGCCCACGTGTCCTCAAAGCCTGCTCTTCTGCTCTTGCTCACCCTCTCTCTGTTCTATTCACCCTCTCATTTGCCCAAGGTCATCTGCCATCTGCTTGGAAATCTGCTAACATCACGGCCCTGCATAAAAAAGGTGCAAAAACAGATCCCTATAACTACAGACCAATCAGCCTTCTCCCAATCATCAGCAAGGTGATGGAATCCATCATCGCCTCAGATATGAAATCCTTACTCTTCTCCAATGGCTTGATTTCCAATCATCAATTTGGTTTCAGACCAGGTCACTCTACCCTGGATATGCTGCTTCTGCTCTCCCATCAATGGATGGAGGTCCTCAATGCCAGACAGGAAATCCGAGCCGTATCCCTGGACATATCACGTGCTTTTGACACAGTCTGGCACCCTGCCCTACTCACCAAACTCTCTTCCCATGGTATTCAAGGCCATCTCCACTCATGGCTCGTAGACTTCCTCTCCTGTCGCAGTCAACGTGTGGCCCTAAATGGAGTTCTTTCATCCCCTCTTCCTGTGCAGGCTGGAGTTCCTCAAGGTAGCGTTCTGGGCCCTGTTCTTTTTCTGGTTTTCATCAATGATCTCTCGGACTCTCTGGAAAATCCTCTATTTCTCTTTGCCGACGACTCCACCCTCTGCCGTACCATCTGTCATCCCTCAGACCGGAAAGCAGCAGCTTCTTCACTCACTGCAGATCTGGATAATATCACAAACTGGTCCAACACGTGGAACATGTCTTTCAATCCAGACAAATCTCACACTCTCACTATGTCTCTTTGAAAGGACCGTTTACAAAACCCCCCCATCCACTTTCTCAACAATCCTCTGGAAGAAGTCTTTTCTTTCAAGCTTCTAGGTCTCACGACCTGCCATGACCTTTCCTGGGAAAGTCACATTTCCAACCTCGCCTCAAAAGCCAGTCGCCGACTGGGAATCCTCCGTCGTGCTAAGTCCTTCCTCGGCCCTCTTGAGCTCCTGACCACTGACAAAGCTTTTGTCCGTAGCCTGATGGAGTACTGCTCTCCCCTCTGGGCTGGTGCTCCTGCCTCCCACCTTTCTCGGCTTCACGCTGTCGAAACCAGGGCATTTAAGATCATCGGCATCTCCCGCAATGAAGCTGAGTCTTTGGGCCTCTCACTCAATCACCGCAGGTTGGTCGGTGGTCTTTCTGTCTTCTACCGACTCCTCTCCAGCCTTGCCCCCCCTGCTCTCTCTGCGATTTGTCCCCACCACATTTCCACAGGGCGCTCAAGGTCCGCCAACAACCCCCTTCTGGTAAAACTACCAAAATCACGAATCTCTGCTCATCTTCACTCTTTCATTCCTCTTTTTTCCCGCCTTTGGAATAAACTTCCTCACTCGATTCTTTCTCATTCTTCCCTCCAGGCTTTCAAAACAGCTGTTCACCACCACCTCTTATCTTCCCCCAACCAAATCCTCGATCTTTTCTACCCCGATAATCCACCCAAGCCCACTTCCTTCATTTCTCCTGCTTTCCTTCCTGAAAGTCCCTGAAATGTCCATCTTCTCTTCACCATGTTCCCCGTCCCATCCCCATCCCTCTCCCTTCCACAGTTCACCTAATGTGTCTGTTCCCCACTGTTTTGTCCCTTCCACTCCCACCCCTCTTGTCTCATGCCTCCTTGCTGTGAGTTGTGTGTTAGCTCTCATACGAGCCTCGACCAAGGTATACAAAAAAAATAATAATAATAATTTGAGCATTTTTTGTGAGAATTTGAAGCAAACGTACTCATTATTTCGAAAAAAATCACACGTTTTCTTTTCAGAAGAGTGATGAAGAACAAAAGGTTGAGTCAGACAATGCTTTTGTTTGGTTTAAAAATCTTGTTTTGGGGTAATTTGAGCATTTGTGCACGAATTTGAAGCTAAAATACTCACTATTTCAATGAAATCACACGTTTTCGCTTCAGAATTGTGATGCAGAACATAACGTTGTCAGATAATGGTTATGTTTGGTTTAAAAAGTTTGTTTTATTGAAATGTGAGCATTTTTTGTGCGACTTTGAAGCAAATATACTCACTATTTCAAAGAAATCACACGTTTTCACTTCAGAAGAGTGATGCAGAAGAAAAAGTTGAGTCAGACAATGCTTTTGTGTGGTTTATAAAGCTTGTTTTAGGGTAATTTGAGCATTTTTTGCACGAATTTGAAGCTAAAATACTCACTATTTCAACGAAATCGCAAGTTTTCGCTTCAGAATAGTGATGCAGAACAAAAAGTTGAGTCAGACAATGCTTTTGTTTGCTTTAAAAAGCTTGTTTTAGGGCAATTTGAGCATTTTTTTGCACGAATTTGAAGCTAAAATACTCACTATTTCAAAGATATCACACGTTTTCGCTTCAGAATAGTGATGCAGTACAAAAAGTTGTCAGACAATGCTTTTGTTTGGTTTAAGAAGCTTTTTTAGGGTAATTTGAGCATTTTTTTGTAATTTGAGCATTTTTTGCACGAATTTGAAGCTAAAATACTATTTCAATGAAATCGCACGTTTTCGCTTCAGAATAGTGAGGCAGAAGAAAAAGTTGTCAGACAATGGTTTTGTTTGGTTTAAAAAGCTTGTTTTATTGTAATTTGAGCATTTTTTTTGTGTGACTTTCAAGCTAAAATACTCACTATTTCAAAGAAATCACACGTTTTTGCTTCAGATGATTGATGCAGAACAAAAAGTTGAGTCAGACAAGGCTGTTGTTTGGTTTAAAAAGCTTGTTTTCAGGGAATTTGAGCATTTTTTGCACGAATTTGAAGCTAAAATACTCACTATTTCAATGAAATGACGTTTTCGCTTCAGAATAGTGATGCAGAAGAAAAAGTTGTCAGACAATGCTTTTGTTTGTTTTTAAAAGCTTGCTTTAGTGTAATTTGAGCATTTTTTTGCACGAATTTTAAGCTAAAATACTCACGATTTCAATGAAATCAAGTTTTCGCTAAGTAATAGTGATGCAGAACAAAAAGTTGTCAGACAATGCTTTTGTTTTGTTTAAAAAGCTTGTTTGAGGGTAATTTGAGCATTTTTTTGTGTGAATTTGAAGCGAAAATACTCACGATTTCAATGAAATCACATGTTTTCGCTTCATAATAGTGATGCAGAAGAAAAGGTTGAGGAAGACAATGCTTTTATTTGGTTTATAAAGCTAGTTTTATGGTAATTTGAGCATTTTTTGCACGAATTTGAAGCTAAAATACTCACTATTTCAATGAAATCACACGTTTTCGCTTCAGAATAGTGATTCAGTACAAAAAGTTGAGTCAGACAATGCTTTTCTTTGGTTTAAAAAGGTTGTTTTAGGGTAATTTGAGAATTTTGTTCGTGCGAATTTGAAGCAAAAGTGCTCACTATTTCAATGAAATCACACGTTTTCGCTTCAGAAAAGTGATGCCGAAAAAAAAGTTGTCAGACAATGCATTTTTTGGTTTAAAAAGCTTGTTCTTGGGAAATTTGAGCATTTATTTGCATTAATTTGAAGATAAAATACTCACTATTTCAATGAAATCAAACGTTTTCGCATGAGAATAGTGATGCATAACAAAAAGTTGAGTCAGACAATGCTTTTGTTTGGTTTAAAAGTCTTGTTTTATGGTAATTTTATTATTTTTTTGTGTGAATTTGAAGCTAAAATACTCACTATTTCAAAGAAATCACACGTTTTCGCATGAAAATAGTGATGCATAACAAAAAGTTGAGTCAGACAATGCTTTTGTTTGGTTTAAAAGTCTTGTTTTATGGTAATTTTATTATTTTTTTGCGCGAATTTTAAGCTAAAATACTCACTATTTCCATGAAATCACACGTTTTCACTTCAGAATAGTGATGCAGTAGAAAAAGTTGAGTCAGACAATGCTTTTGTTTGGTTTAAAAATCTTGTTTTAGGGTAATTTGAGTATTTTTTTTGTAATTTGAGCATTTTTTTGCACGAATTTGAAGGTAAATACTCACTATTTCAATGAAATCACACGTTTTTGCTTCAGAAAAGTGATGCAGAACAAAAAGTTGTCAGACAATGCATTTGTTTGGTTTTAAAAGCTTGTTCTTGGGTAATTTGAGCAATTTTTTGTGCGAATTTGAAGCTAAAATACTCACTATTTCAATGAAATCACACGTGTTCGCTTCAGAATAGTGATGCAGAACAAAACATTGTCAGACAATGCTTTTGTTTGGTTTATAAAGCTTGTTTTAAGGTAATTTGAGCAATTTTTTGTGCGAATTTGAAGCTAAAATACTCACTATTTCAATGAAATCACGTTTTTGCTTCAGAATAGTGATGCAGAACAAAACATTGTCAGACAATGCTTTTGTTTGGTTTATAAAGCTTGTTTTAAGGTAATTTGAGCATTTTTTGCACGAATTTGAACCTAAAATACTCACTATTTCAATGAAATCACACGTGTTCGCTTCAGAATAGTGATGCAGTGCAAAACGTTGAGTCAGACAATGCTTTTGTTTGGTTTAAAAAGCTTGTTTTAGGGTAATTTGAGCATTTTGGCATGAATTTGAAGCTTAATCATTCACTATTTCAATGAAATCACACGTTTTCGCTTCAGAATAGTGATGCAGAACAAAAAGTTGAGTCAGACAATGCTTTTGTTTGGTTTAAAAACCTTGTTTTCAGGTAATTTGAGCATTTTTTTGAAATTTGAGCATTTTTTGTACGAATTTGAAGTTAAATACTCACTATTTCAATGAAATCACACGTTTTCGCTTCAGATTATTGATACAGAACAAAAAGTTGAGTCACTGCTTTAGTTTGGTTAAAAAAGCTTGTTTTTGGGGTAATTTGAGCATTTTTTTTTGCAAGAATTTGAGCATTTTTTTGCACGAATTTGAAGCTAAAATACTCACTATTTCAATGAAATCACACGTTTTCGCTTCAGAATAGTGATGCAGAACAAAACGTTGTCGGACAATGCTTTTGTTTGGTTTAAAAAACTTGTTTTATTGTAATTTGAGCATTTTTTGTGTGACTTGGATTCTAAAATACTCACTATTTCAAAGAAATCAGACATTTTCGCTTCAGAATTGTTATGCAGTACAAAAAGTTGAGTCAGACAATGCTTTTGTTTGGTTTAAAAAGCTTGTTTTAGGGGAATTTGAGCATTTGGTTTGCGCGAATTTGAAGCCAAAGTACGCACTATTTCAATGAAATCACATGTTTTTGCTTCAGAATAGTGATGCAGAACAAAAAGTTGTCAGACAATGCTTTTGTTTGGTTTTAAAAGCTTGCTTTCGTCGAATTTGAGCATTTTTTTGCGCGAATTTGAAGCGAAAACACTCACTATTTCAATGAAATCACTCGGTTTCGCTTCAGAATAGTGAGCAGAACAAAAAGTTGTCAGACAATGGTTTTGCTTGGTTTAAAAGCTTGTTTTATTGTAATTTGAGCATTTTTTGTGCAACTTTGAAGCTAAAATACTCACTATTTCAATGAAATCCCACATTTTCGTTTCAGAATAGTGATGCAGAAGAAGAAGTTGAGTCAGACAGTGCTTTTGTTTGGTTTAAAAAGCTTGCTTTTGGGTAATTTGAGCATTTTTTGCATGAATCTGAAGCTAAAATAGTCACTATTTCAATGAAATCAGGCGTTTTCGCTTCATCATAGTGAT
Organism: Eptatretus burgeri; assembly: GCF_056783735.1. NCBI lineage: Eukaryota > Metazoa > Chordata > Myxini > Myxiniformes > Myxinidae > Eptatretus > Eptatretus burgeri. The sequence goes on from NW_028222037.1 coordinate 11,781, forward strand.
GCAAAACAAAAAGTTGAGTCAGACAATGCTTTTGTTTGGTTCAAAAAGCTTGTTTTAGGGTAATTTGAGCATTTTTTGCATGAATTTGAAGCTACAATACTCACTATTTCAATGAAATCACACGTTTTCGCTTCAGAATAGTGATGAGAACAAAAAGTTGAGTCAGACAATGCTTTTGTTTGGTTTGAAAACCTTGTTTTGGGGTAATTTGAGCATTTTTTTTGAAATTTCAGCATTTTTTGCACGAATTTGAGGTTAAACACTCACTATTTCAATGAAATCACACGTTTTAGCTTCAGATTAGTGATACAGAACAAAAAGTTGAGTCAGTACTTTAGTTTGGTTTAAAAAGCTTGTTTTTGGGGTAATTTGAGCATTTTTTTGCACGAATTTGAAGCTAAAATACTCACTATTTCAATGAAATCACACGTTTTCGCTTCAGAATAGTGATGCAGTACAAAAAGTTGAGTCAGACAATGCTTTTCTTTGGTTTAAAAAGGTTGTTTTCGGGAAATTTGAGAATTTTGATTGCGCGAATTTGAAGCGAAAGTGCTCACTATTTCAATGAAATCACACGTTTTCGCTTCAGAAAAGTGATGCAGAACAAAAACTTGTCAGACAATGCATTTTTTAGTTTAAAAAGCTTGTTCTTGGGAAATTTGAGCATTTTTTTGCATGAATTTGAAGATAAAATACTCACTATTTCAATGAAATCACACGTTTTCGCTTCATCATAGTGATGCAAAACAAAAAGTTGAGTCAGACAATGCTTTTGTTTGGTTCAAAAAGCTTGTTTTAGGGTAATTTGAGCATTTTTTGCATGAAATTGAAGCTAAAATACTCACTATTTCAATGAAATCACACGTTTTCGCTGAAGAATGGTGATTGTGAATAAAAAGTTGTCAGACATTGCTTTTCTTTGGTTTAAAAAGCTTGTTTTAGGGTAATTTGAGCATTTTTTTGCATGAATATGAAGCTAAATCATTCACTATTTCAATGAAATCACACGTTTTCGCTTCAGAATAGTGATGCAGAACAAAAAGTTGAGTCAGACAATGCTTTTGTTTGGTTTACAAACCTTGTTTTGGGGTTATTTGAGCATTTTTTTGAAATTTGAGCATTTTTTGCACGAATTTGCAGTTAAATACTCACGATTTCAATGAAATCACACGTTTTCACTTCAGAAGAGTGATGCAGAAGAAAAAGTAGAGTCAGACAATGTTTTTGTTTGGTTTATAAAGCTTGTTTTTGGGTAATTTGAGCATTTGTGCACGAATTTGAAGCTAAAATACTCACTATTTCAATGAAATCACACGTTTTCGCTTCAGAATTCTGATGCAGAACATAACGTTGTCAGATAATGGTTATGTTTGGTTTAAAAAGTTTGTTTTATTGAAATGTGAGCATTTTTTGTGCGACTTTGAAGCAAATAAACTCACTATTTCAAAGAAATCACACGTTTTCACTTCAGAAGAGTGATGCAGAAGAAAAAGTTGAGTCAGACAATGCTTTTCTGTTGTTTATAAGGCTTGTTTTAGGGTAATTTGAGCATTTTTTTGCATGAATTTGAAGCTAAAATACTCACTATTTCAAAGATATCACACGTTTTCGCTTCAGAATAGTGAGGCAGAAGAAAAAGTTGTCAGACAATGGTTTTGTTTGGTTTAAAAAGCTTGTTTTATTGTAATTTGAGCATTTTTTTGTGTGACTTTCAAGCTAAAATACTCACTATTTCAAAGAAATCACACGTTTTTGCTTCAGATGATTGATGCAGAACAAAAAGTTGAGTCAGACAATGCTGTTGTTTGGTTTAAAAAGCTTGTTTTCAGAGAATTTGAGCATTTTTTGCACGAATTTGAAGCTAAAATACTCACTATTTCAATGAAATGACGTTTTCGCTTCAGAATAGTGATGCAGAAGAAAAAGTTGTCAGACAATGCTTTTGTTTGTTTTTAAAAGCTTGCTTTAGTGTAATTTGAGCATTTTTTTGCGCGTATTTGAAGCTGAAATACTCACTATTTCAATGAAATCACACGTTTTCGCTTCAGAATAGTGATGCAGAACAAAAACTTGAGTCAGGCAATGCTTTTGTTTGGTTTAAAAAGCTTGTTTTATGGTAATTTGAGCATTTTTTTGCACGAATTTTAAGCTAAAATACTCACGATTTCAATGAAATCAAGTTTTCGCTAAATAATAGTGATGCAGAACAAAAAGTTGTCAGACAATGCTTTTGTTTTGTTTAAAAAGCTTGTTTGAGGGTAATTTGAGCATTTTTTTGTGTGAATTTGAAGCGAAAATACTCATGATTTCAATGAAATCACATGTTTTCGCTTCATAATAGTGATGCAGAAGAAAAGGTTGAGGAAGACAATGCTTTTATTTGGTTTATAAAGCTAGTTTTATGGTAATTTGAGCATTTTTTGCACGAATTTGAAGCGAAAATACTCACTATTTCAATGAAATCACACGTTTTCGCTTCAGAATAATGATGCAGAAGAAAAAGTTGAGTCAGACAATGCTTTTGTGTGGTGTAAAAAGCTTGTTTTTGGTTAATTTGAGCATTTTTTGTGTGAATTTGAAGCTAAAATACTCACTATTTCAAAGAAATCACACGTTTTCGCATGAGAATAGTGATGCATAACAAAAAGTTGAGTCAGACAATGCTTTTGTTTGGTTTAAAAGTCTTGTTTTATGGTAATTTTATTATTTTTTTGCGCGAATTTTAAGCTAAAATACTCACTATTTCCATGAAATCACACGTTTTCACTTCAGAAGAATGATGCAGAAGAAGAAGTTGAGTCAGACAACGCTTTTATTTGGTTTAAAAAGCTTGTTTTAGTGTAACTTGAGCATTTTTTTGTGTGAATTTGAAGCTGAAATACTCAGTATTTCAAAGAAATCACACGTTTTCGCATGAGAATAGTAATGCATAACAAAAAGTTGAGTCAGACAATGCTTTTGTTTGGTTTAAAAGTCTTGTTTTATGGTAATTCTATTATTTTTTTGTGCGAATTTTAAGCTAAAATACTCACTATTTCCATGAAATCACACGTTTTCACTTCAGAATGGTGATGCAGTACAAAAAGTTGAGTCAGACAATGCTTTTGTTTGCTTTAAAAATCTTGTTTTAGGGTAATTTGAGCATTTTTTTTTGTAATTTGAGCATTTTTTTGAACGAATTTGAAAGTAAAATACTCACTATTTCGATGAAATCGCACGTTATCGCTTCAGAATAGTGATGCAGAAGAAAAGGTTGAGTCAGACAATGCTGTTCTTTGGTTCAAAAAGCTTGTTTGAGGGTAATTTGAGCATTTTTTTGAAATTTGAGCATTTTTTTGCACTAATTTGAAGGTAAATACTCACTATTTCAATGAAATCACACGTTTTCGCTTCAGAAGAGTGATGCAGAACAAAAAGTTGAGTCAGACAATGCTTTTGTTTGGTTTAAAAAGCTTGCTTTCGTGTAATTCGAGCATTTTTTTGCGCGAATTTGAAGCTAAAATACTCACTATTTCAATGAAATCACACGTTTTTGCTTCAGAAAAGTGATGCAGAAAAAAAAGTTGTCAGACAATGCATTTGTTTGGTTTTAAAACCTTGTTCTTGGGTAATTTGAGCAATTTTTTTGTGCGAATTTGAAGCTAAAATACTCACTATTTCAATGAAATCACGTTTTTGCTTCAGAATAGTGATGCAGAACAAAAAATTGTCAGACAATGCTTTTGTTTGGTTTATAAAGCTTGTTTTAAGGTAATTTGAGCATTTTTTGCACGAATTTGAACCTAAAATACTCACTATTTCAATGAAATCACACGAGTTCGCTTCAGAATAGTGATGCAGTGCAAAAAGTTGAGTCAGACAATGCTTTTGTTTGGTTTACAAACCTTGTTTTGGGGTTATTTGAGCATTTTTTTGAAATTTGAGCATTTTTTGCACGAATTTGCAGTTAAATACTCACGATTTCAATGAAATCACACGTTTTCACTTCAGATTAGTGAGGCAGAACAAAAAGTTGTCAGACAATGGTTTTGCTTGGTTTTAGAAGCTTGTTTTATTGTATTTGAGCATTTTTTGTGCATCTTTGAAGCCAATATACTCACTATTTCAAAGAAATCACACGTTTTCACTACAGAAGAGTGATGCAGAAGAAAAAGTAGAGTCAGACAATGTTTTTGTTTGGTTTATAAAGCTTATTTTTGGGTAATTTGAGCATTTGTGCACGAATTTGAAGCTAAAATACTCACTATTTCAATGAAATCACACGTTTTCGCTTCAGAATTGTGATGCAGAACATAACGTTGTCAGATAATGGTTATGTTTGGTTTAAAAAGTTTGTTTTATTGAAATGTGAGTATTTTTGTGCGACTTTGAAGCAAATAAACTCACTATTTCAAAGAAATCACACGTTTTCACTTCAGAAGAGTGATGCAGAAGAAAAAGTTGAGTCAGACAATGCTTTTCTGTTGTTTATAAGGCTTGTTTTAGGGTAATTTGAGCATTTTTTTGCATGAATTTGAAGCTAAAATACTCACTATTTCAAAGATATCACACGTTTTCGCTTCAGAATTGTGAGGCAGAAGAAAAAGTTGTCAGACAATGGTTTTGTTTGGTTTAAAAAGCTTGTTTTATTGTAATTTGAGCATTTTTTGTGTGACTTTCAAGCTAAATTACTCACTATTTCAAAGAAATCACACGTTTTCGCTTCAGAATAGTGATGCAGAACAAAACGTTGTCGGACAATGCTTTTGTTTGGTTTAAAAAACTTGTTTTATTGTAATTTGAGCATTTTTTGTGTGACTTGGATTCTAAAATACTCACTATTTCAAAGAAATCAGACATTTTCGCTTCAGAATTGTTATGCAGTACAAAAAGTTGAGTCAGACAATGCTTTTGTTTGGTTTAAAAAGCTTGTTTTAGGGGAATTTGAGCATTTGGTTTGCGCGAATTTGAAGCCAAAGTACGCACTATTTCAATGAAATCACATGTTTTTGCTTCAGAATAGTGATGCAGAACAAAAAGTTGTCAGACAATGCTTTTGTTTGGTTTTAAAAGCTTGCTTTCGTCGAATTTGAGCATTTTTTTGCGCGAATTTGAAGCGAAAACACTCACTATTTCAATGAAATCACTCGGTTTCGCTTCAGAATAGTGAGCAGAACAAAAAGTTGTCAGACAATGGTTTTGCTTGGTTTAAAAAGCTTGTTTTATTGTAATTTGAGCATTTTTTGTGCAACTTTGAAGCTAAAATACTCACTATTTCAATGAAATCCCACATTTTCGTTTCAGAATAGTGATGCAGAAGAAGAAGTTGAGTCAGACAGTGCTTTTGTTTGGTTTAAAAAGCTTGCTTTTGGGTAATTTGAGCATTTTTTGCATGAATCTGAAGCTAAAATAGTCACTATTTCAATGAAATCAGGCGTTTTCGCTTCATCATAGTGATGCAAAACAAAAAGTTGAGTCAGACAATGCTTTTGTTTGGTTCAAAAAGCTTGTTTTAGGGTAATTTGAGCATTTTTTGCATGAATTTGAAGCTACAATACTCACTATTTCAATGAAATCACACGTTTTCGCTTCAGAATAGTGATGAGAACAAAAAGTTGAGTCAGACAATGCTTTTGTTTGGTTTGAAAACCTTGTTTTGGGGTAATTTGAGCATTTTTTTTGAAATTTCAGCATTTTTTGCACGAATTTGAGGTTAAACACTCACTATTTCAATGAAATCACACGTTTTAGCTTCAGATTAGTGATACAGAACAAAAAGTTGAGTCAGTACTTTAGTTTGGTTTAAAAAGCTTGTTTTTGGGGTAATTTGAGCATTTTTTTGCACGAATTTGAAGCTAAAATACTCACTATTTCAATGAAATCACACGTTTTCGCTTCAGAATAGTGATGCAGTACAAAAAGTTGAGTCAGACAATGCTTTTCTTTGGTTTAAAAAGGTTGTTTTCTGGAAATTTGAGAATTTTGATTGCGCGAATTTGAAGCGAAAGTGCTCACTATTTCAATGAAATCACACGTTTTCGCTTCAGAAAAGTGATGCAGAACAAAAACTTGTCAGACAATGCATTTTTTAGTTTAAAAAGCTTGTTCTTGTGAAATTTGAGTATTTTTTGCATGAATTTGAAGATAAAATACTCACTATTTCAATGAAATCACACGTTTTCGCTTCATCATAGTGATGCAAAACAAAAAGTTGAGTCAGACAATGCTTTTGTTTGGTTCAAAAAGCTTGTTTTAGGGTAATTTGAGCATTTTTTGCATGAAATTGAAGCTACAATACTCACTATTTCAATGAAATCACACGTTTTCGCTGAAGAATGGTGATTGTGAATAAAAAGTTGTCAGACAATGCTTTTCTTTGGTTTAAAAAGCGTGTTTTAGGGTAATTTGAGCATTTTTTTGCATGAATATGAAGCTAAATCATTCACTATTTCAATGAAATCACACGTTTTCGCTTCAGAATAGTGATGCAGAACAAAAAGTTGAGTCAGACAATGCTTTTGTTTGGTTTACAAACCTTGTTTTGGGGTTATTTGAGCATTTTTTTGAAATTTGAGCATTTTTTGCACGAATTTGCAGTTAAATACTCACGATTTCAATGAAATCACACGTTTTCACTTCAGAAGAGTGATGCAGAAGAAAAAGTAGAGTCAGACAATGTTTTTGTTTGGTTTATAAAGCTTGTTTTTGGGTAATTTGAGCATTTGTGCACGAATTTGAAGCTAAAATACTCACTATTTCAATGAAATCACACGTTTTCGCTTCAGAATTCTGATGCAGAACATAACGTTGTCAGATAATGGTTATGTTTGGTTTAAAAAGTTTGTTTTATTGAAATGTGAGCATTTTTTGTGCGACTTTGAAGCAAATAAACTCACTATTTCAAAGAAATCACACGTTTTCACTTCAGAAGAGTGATGCAGAAGAAAAAGTTGAGTCAGACAATGCTTTTCTGTTGTTTATAAGGCTTGTTTTAGGGTAATTTGAGCATTTTTTTGCATGAATTTGAAGCTAAAATACTCACTATTTCAAAGATATCACACGTTTTCGCTTCAGAATAGTGAGGCAGAAGAAAAAGTTGTCAGACAATGGTTTTGTTTGGTTTAAAAAGCTTGTTTTATTGTAATTTGAGCATTTTTTTGTGTGACTTTCAAGCTAAAATACTCACTATTTCAAAGAAATCACACGTTTTTGCTTCAGATGATTGATGCAGAACAAAAAGTTGAGTCAGACAATGCTGTTGTTTGGTTTAAAAAGCTTGTTTTCAGAGAATTTGAGCATTTTTTGCACGAATTTGAAGCTAAAATACTCACTATTTCAATGAAATGACGTTTTCGCTTCAGAATAGTGATGCAGAAGAAAAAGTTGTCAGACAATGCTTTTGTTTGTTTTTAAAAGCTTGCTTTAGTGTAATTTGAGCATTTTTTTGCGCGTATTTGAAGCTGAAATACTCACTATTTCAATGAAATCACACGTTTTCGCTTCAGAATAGTGATGCAGAACAAAAACTTGAGTCAGGCAATGCTTTTGTTTGGTTTAAAAAGCTTGTTTTATGGTAATTTGAGCATTTTTTTGCACGAATTTTAAGCTAAAATACTCACGATTTCAATGAAATCAAGTTTTCGCTAAATAATAGTGATGCAGAACAAAAGTTGTCAGACAATGCTTTTGTTTTTTTTAAAAAGCTTGTTTGAGGGTAATTTGAGCATTTTTTGTGTGAATTTGAAGCGAAAATATTCATGATTTCAATGAAATCACATGTTTTCGCTTCATAATAGTGATGCAGAAGAAAAGGTTGAGGAAGACAATGCTTTTATTTGGTTTATAAAGCTAGTTTTATGGTAATTTGAGCATTTTTTGCACGAATTTGAAGCGAAAATACTCACTATTTCAATGAAATCACACGTTTTCGCTTCAGAATAATGATGCAGAAGAAAAAGTTGAGTCAGACAATGCTTTTGTGTGGTGTAAAAAGCTTGTTTTTGGTTAATTTGAGCATTTTTTGTGTGAATTTGAAGCTAAAATACTCACTATTTCAAAGAAATCACACGTTTTCGCATGAGAATAGTGATGCATAACAAAAAGTTGAGTCAGACAATGCTTTTGTTTGGTTTAAAAGTCTTGTTTTATGGTAATTTTATTATTTTTTTGCGCGAATTTTAAGCTAAAATACTCACTATTTCCATGAAATCACACGTTTTCACTTCAGAAGAATGATGCAGAAGAAGAAGTTGAGTCAGACAACGCTTTTATTTGGTTTAAAAAGCTTGTTTTAGTGTAACTTGAGCATTTTTTTGTGTGAATTTGAAGCTGAAATACTCAGTATTTCAAAGAAATCACACGTTTTCGCATGAGAATAGTAATGCATAACAAAAAGTTGAGTCAGACAATGCTTTTGTTTGGTTTAAAAGTCTTGTTTTATGGTAATTCTATTATTTTTTTGTGCGAATTTTAAGCTAAAATACTCACTATTTCCATGAAATCACACGTTTTCACTTCAGAATGGTGATGCAGTACAAAAAGTTGAGTCAGACAATGCTTTTGTTTGCTTTAAAAATCTTGTTTTAGGGTAATTTGAGCATTTTTTTTTGTAATTTGAGCATTTTTTTGAACGAATTTGAAAGTAAAATACTCACTATTTCGATGAAATCGCACGTTATCGCTTCAGAATAGTGATGCAGAAGAAAAGGTTGAGTCAGACAATGCTGTTCTTTGGTTCAAAAAGCTTGTTTGAGGGTAATTTGAGCATTTTTTTGAAATTTGAGCATTTTTTTGCACTAATTTGAAGGTAAATACTCACTATTTCAATGAAATCACACGTTTTCGCTTCAGAAGAGTGATGCAGAACAAAAAGTTGAGTCAGACAATGCTTTTGTTTGGTTTAAAAAGCTTGCTTTCGTGTAATTCGAGCATTTTTTTGCGCGAATTTGAAGCTAAAATACTCAATATTTCAATGAAATCACACGTTTTTGCTTCAGAAAAGTGATGCAGAAAAAAAAGTTGTCAGACAATGCATTTGTTTGGTTTTAAAAGCTTGTTCTTGGGTAATTGGGTAATATGGTATTTTGAGCATTTTTTGCACGAATTTTAAGCTAAAATACTCACGATTTCAATGAAATCAAGTTTTCGCTTCAGAATAGTGATGCAGAACAAAAACTTGAGTCAGGCAATGCTTTTGTTTGGTTTAAAAAGCTTGTTTTATGGTAATTTGAGCATTTTTTTGCACGAATTTTAAGCTAAAATACTCACGATTTCAATGAAATCAAGTTTTCGCTAAATAATAGTGATGCAGAACAAAAAGTTGTCAGACAATGCTTTTGTTTTGTTTAAAAAGCTTGTTTGAGGGTAATTTGAGCATTTTTTTGTGTGAATTTGAAGCGAAAATACTCACGATTTCAATGAAATCACATGTTTTCGCTTCATAATAGTGATGCAGAAGAAAAGGTTGAGGAAGACAATGCTTTTATTTGGTTTATAAAGCTAGTTTTATGGTAATTTGAGCATTTTTTGCACGAATTTGAAGCGAAAATACTCACTATTTCAATGAAATCACACGTTTTCGCATGAGAATAGTGATGCATAACAAAAAGTTGAGTCAGACAATGCTTTTGTTTGGTTTAAAAGTCTTGTTTTATGGTAATTTTATTATTTTTTTGCGCGAATTTTAAGCTAAAATACTCACTATTTCCATGAAATCACACGTTTTCACTTCAGAAGAATGATGCAGAAGAAGAAGTTGAGTCAGACAACGCTTTTATTTGGTTCAAAAAGCTTGTTTGAGGGTAATTTGAGCATTTTTTTGAAATTTGAGCATTTTTTTGCACTAATTTGAAGGTAAATACTCACTATTTCAATGAAATCACACGTTTTCGCTTCAGAAGAGTGATGCAGAACAAAAAGTTGAGTCAGACAATGCTTTTGTTTGGTTTAAAAAGCTTGCTTTCGTGTAATTCGAGCATTTTTTTGCGCGAATTTGAAGCTAAAATACTCAATATTTCAATGAAATCACACGTTTTTGCTTCAGAAAAGTGATGCAGAAAAAAAAGTTGTCAGACAATGCATTTGTTTGGTTTTAAAAGCTTGTTCTTGGGTAATTGGGTAATATGGTATTTTGAGCATTTTTTGCACGAATTTTAAGCTAAAATACTCACGATTTCAATGAAATCAAGTTTTCGCTAAATAATAGTGATGCAGAACAAAAAGTTGTCAGACAATGCTTTTGTTTTGTTTAAAAAGCTTGTTTGAGGGTAATTTGAGCATTTTTTGTGTGAATTTGAAGCGAAAATACTCACGATTTCAATGAAATCACATGTTTTCGCTTCATAATAGTGGTGCACAACAAAAGGTTGAGTCAGACAATGCTTTTGTTTGGTTTACGAAGCTTGTTTTAGTGTAATTTGAGCATTTTTGCGAGGATTTAAAGCTAAAATACTCACTATTTCAATGAAATCACACATTTTCGCTTCAGAATAGTGATGCAGAAGAAAAGGTTGAAGAAGACAATGCTTTTATTTGGTTTATAAAGCTAGTTTTATGTTAATTTGAGCATTTTTTGCACGAATTTGAAGCTAAAATATACACTATTTCAATGAAATCACACGTTTTCGCTTCAGAATAGTGATGCAGAAGAAAAAGTTGAGTCAGACAATGCTTTTGTGTGGTTTAAAAAGCTTGTTTTTGGGTAAATTGAGCATCTTTTTGTGTGAATTTGAAGCTAAAATGCTCACTATTTCAAAGAAATCACACGTTTTCGCTTCAGAATAGTGATGCAGAAGAAAAAGTTGAGTCAGACAATGCTTTTGTGTGGTTTAAAAAGCTTGTTTTTGGGTAATTTGAGCATTTTTTGTGTGAATTTGAAGCAAAAATACTCACTATTTCAAAGAAATCACACGTTTTCGCATGAGAATAGTGATGCAGAAGAAGAAGTTGAATCAGACAACGCTTTTATTTGGTTTAAAAAGCTTGTTTTAGTGTAATTTGAGCATTTTTGTGTGAATTTAAAGCGAAAATACTCACTATTTCAATGAAATCACACGTTTTCGCTTCAGAATAGTGATGCAGAAGAAAAAGTTGTCAGACAATGCTTTTGTTTGGTTTATAAAGCTTGTTTTAGGGTAATTTAAGCATTTTTTTGCACGAATTTGAACCTAAAATACTCACTATTTCAAAGAAATCACACGTTTTCACTTCAGAATAGTGATGCAGTACAAAAAGTTGAGTCAGACAATGCTTTTGTTTGGTTTAAAAATCTTGTTTTTGGGTAATTTGAGCATTTTTGTTTTGTAATTTGAGCATTTTTTTGCACGAATTTGAAGGTAAATACTCACTATTGCAATGAAATCACACGTTTTCGCTTCAGAAGAGTGATGCAGAACAAAAAGTTGAGTCAGACTTTTGTTTGGTTTTTTTTTGTTTGGTTTAAAAAGCTTGCTTTCGTGTAATTCGAGTATTTTTTTGCGCGAATTTGAAGCTAAAATACTCACTATTTCAATGAAATCACACGTTTTTGCTTCAGAAAAGTGATGCAGAACAAAAAATTGTCAGACATTGCATTTGTTTGGTTTTAAAAGCTTGTTCTTGGGTAATTTGAGCAATTTTTTGTGCGAATTTGAAGCTAAAATACTCACTATTTCAATGAAATCACGTTTTTGCTTCAGAATAGTGATGCAGAACAAAAAATTGTCAGACAATGCTTTTGTTTGGTTTATAAAGCTTGTTTTAAGGTAATTTGAGCATTTTTTGCACGAATTTGAACCATAAGTACTCACTATTTCAATAAAATCACACGTGTTCGCTTCAGAGTAATGATGCAGTGCAAAAAGTTGAGTCAGACAATGCTTTTGTTTGGTTTAAAAAGCTTGCTTTCGTCGAATTTGATCATTTTTTTTGCGCGAATTTGAAGCTAAAATACTCACTATTTCAATGAAATCACTCGGTTTCGCTTTAGAATAGTGAGGCAGAACAAAAAGTTGTCAGACAATGGTTTTGCTTGGTTTAAAAAGCTTGTTTTATTGTAATTTGAGCATTTTTTGTGCAACTTTGAAGCCAAAATACTCACTATTTCAATGAAATCCCACATTTTGTTTCAGAATAGTGATGCAGAAGAAGAAGTTGAGTCAGACAGTGCTTTTGTTTGGTTTAAAAAGCTTGTTTTTGGGTAATTTGAGCATTTTTTGCATGAATCTGAAGCTAAAATACTCACTATTTCAATGAAATCACACGTTTTCGCTTCAGAATAGTGATGCAGAACAAAAAGTTGAGTCAGGCAATGCTTTTGTTTGGTTTAAAAAGCTTGTTTTATGGTAATTTGAGCATTTTTTTGCACGAATTTTAAGCTAAAATACTCACGATTTCAATGAAATCAAGTTTTCGCTAAATAATAGTGATGCAGAACAAAAAGTTGTCAGACAATGCTTTTGTGTGGTTTAAAAAGCTTGTTTTTGGGTAATTTGAGCATTTTTTGTGTGAATTTGAAGCTAAAATACTCACTATTTCAAAGAAATCACACGTTTTCGCATGAGAATAGTGATGCATAACAAAAAGTTGAGTCAGACAATGCTTTTGTTTGGTTTAAAAAGCTTGTTTTAGTGTAATTTGAGCATTTTTGTGTGAATTTAAAGCGAAAATACTCACTATTTCAATGAAATCACACGTTTTCGCTTCAGAATAGTGATGCAGAAGAAAAAGTTGAGTCAGACAATGCTTTTGTGTGGTTTAAAAAGCTTGTTTTTGGGTAATTTGAGCATTTTTTGCATGAATCTGAAGCTAAAATACTCACTATTTCAATGAAATCACACGTTTTCGCTTCAGAATAGTGATGCAGAACAAAAAGTTGAGTCAGGCAATGCTTTTGTTTGGTTTAAAAAGCTTGTTTTATGGTAATTTGAGCATTTTTTTGCACGAATTTTAAGCTAAAATACTCACGATTTCAATGAAATCAAGTTTTCGCTAAATAATAGTGATGCAGAACAAAAAGTTGTCAGACAATGCTTTTGTTTTGTTTAAAAAGCTTGTTTGAGGGTAATTTGAGCATTTTTTGTGTGAATTTGAAGCGAAAATACTCACGATTTCAATGAAATCACATGTTTTCGCTTCATAATAGTGATGCAGAAGAAAAGGTTGAGGAAGACAATGCTTTTATTTGGTTTATAAAGCTAGTTTTATGGTAATTTGAGCATTTTTTGCACGAATTTGAAGCTAAAATACTCACTATTTCAATGAAATCACACGTTTTCGCTTTAGCATAGTGAGGCAAAACAAAAAGTTGAGTCAGACAATGCATTTTTTGGTTTGAAAAGCTTGTTCTTGAGTAATTTGAGCATTTTTTTTGCATGAATTTGAAGATAAAATACTCACTATTTCAATGAAATCACACGTTTTCGCTTCATCATATTGATGGAAAACAAAAAGTTGAGTCAGACAATGCTTTTGTTTGGTTCAAAAAGCTTGTTTTAGGGTAATTTGAGCATTTTTTTGCATGAATTTGAAGCTACGATGCTCACTATTTCAATGAAATCACACGTTTTCGCTTCAGAATAGTGATGCAGAACAAAAAGTTGAGTCAGACAATGCTTTTGTTTGGTTTAAAAACCTTGTTTTGGGGTAATTTGAGCATTTTTTTTGAAATTTCAGCATTTTTTGCACGGATTTGAAGTTAAACACTCACTATTTCAATGAAATCACACGTTTTCGCTTCAGATTAGTGATACAGAACAAAAAGTTGAGTCAGTGCTTTAGTTTGGTTTAAAAAGCTTGTTTGAGGGTAATTTCAGCATTTTTTTGTGTGAATTTGAAGCGAAAATACTCACGATTTCAACGAAATCACATGTTTTCGCTTCATAATAGTGATGCAGAAGAAAAGGTTGAGGAAGACAATGCTTTTATTTGGTTTATAAAGCTAGTTTTATGGTAATTTGAGCATTTCTTTGCACGAATTTTAAGCTAAAATACTCACGATTTCAATGAAATCAAGTTTTCACTAAATAATAGTGATGCAGAACAAAAAGTTGTCAGACAATGCTTTTGTTTTGTTTAAAAAGCTTGTTTGAGGGTAATTTGAGCATTTTTTTGTGTGAATTTGAAGCGAAAATACTCACGATTTCAATGAAATCACATGTTTTCGCTTCATAATAGTGATGCAGAACAGAAAGTTGAGTCAGACAATGCTTTTGTTTGCTTTAAAAAGCTTGTTTTAGGGCAATTTGAGCATTTTTTTGCACGAATTTGAAGCTAAAATACTCACTATTTCAAAGATATCACACGTTTTCGCTTCAGAATAGTGATGCAGTACAAAAAGTTGTCAGACAATGCTTTTGTTTCGTTTAAAAAGCTTTTTTTAGGGTAATTTGAGCATTTTTTTTTGTAATTTGAGCATTTTTTGCACGAATTTGAAGCTAAAATACTATTTCAATGAAATCGCACGTTTTCGCTTCAGAATAGTGAGGTAGAAGAAAAAGTTGTCAGACAATGGTTTTGTTTGGTTTAAAAAGCTTGTTTTATTGTAATTTGAGCATTTTTTTGTGTGACTTTCAAGCTAAAATACTCACTATTTCAAGGAAATCACACGTTTTTGCTTCAGATGATTGATGCAGAAGAAAAAGTTGAGTCAGACAATGCTGTTGTTTGGTTTAAAAAGCTTGTTTTCAGGGAATTTGAGCATTTTTTGCGCGAATTTGAAGCTAAAATACTCACTATTTCAATGAAATGACGTTTTCGCTTCAGAATAGTGATGCAGAAGAAAAAGTTGTCAGACAATGCTTTTATTTGTTTTTAAAAGCTTGCTTTAGTGTAATTTGAGCATTTTTTTACGCGAATTTGAAGCTGAAATACTCACTATTTCAATGAAATCACACGTTTTCGCTTCAGAATAGTGATGCAGAACAAAAAGTTGAGTCAGGCAATGCTTTTGTTTGGTTTAAAAAGCTTGTTTTATGGTAATTTGAGCATTTTTTGCACGAATTTTAAGCTAAAATACTCACGATTTCAATGAAATCAAGTTTTCCCTAAATAATAGTGATGCAGAACAAAAGTTGTCAGACAATGCTTTTGTTTTGTTTAAAAAGCTTGTTTGAGGGTAATTTGAGCATTTTTTTGTGTGAATTTGAAGCGAAAATACTCACGATTTCAATGAAATCACATGTTTTCGCTTCATAATAGTGGTGCACAACAAAAGGTTGAGTCAGACAATGCTTTTGTTTGGTTTAAGAAGCTTGTTTTAGTGTAATTTGAGCATTTTTGCGTGGATTTAAAGCTAAAATACTCACTATTTCAATGAAATCACACGTTTTCGCTTCAGAATAGTGATGCAGAAGAAAAGGTTGAGGAAGACAATGCTTTTATTTGGTTTATAAAGCTAGTTTTATGTTAATTTGAGCATTTTTTGCACGAATTTGAAGCTAAAATACTCACTATTTCAATGAAATCACACGTTTTCGCTTCAGAATAGTGAGGCAGAAGAAAAAGTTGAGTAAGACAATGCTTTTGTGTGGTTTAAAAAGCTTGTTTTTGGGTAAATTGAGCATTTTTTTGTATGAATTTGAAGCTAAAATACTCACTATTTCAAAGAAATCACACGTTTTCGCATGAGAATAGTGATGCATAACAAAAAGTTGAGTCAGACAATGCTTTTGTTTGGTTTAAAAGTCTTGTTTTATGGTAATTTTATTATTTTTTTTGCGCGAATTTTAAGCTAAAATACTCACTATTTCCATGAAATCACATGTTTTCACTTCAGAACAGTGATGCAGAAGAAGAAGTTGAGTCAGACAACGCTTTTATTTGGTTTAAAAAGCTTGTTTTAGTGTAATTTGAGCATTTTTGTGTGAATTTAAAGCGAAAATAGTCACTATTTCAATGAAATCACACGTTTTCGCTTCAGAATAGTGATGCAGAAGAAAAAGTTGTCAGACAATGCTTTTGTTTGGTTTATAAAGCTTGTTTTAGGGTAATTTAAGCATTTTTTGCACGAATTTGAACCTAAAATACTCACTATTTCAAAGAAATCACACGTTTTCACTTCAGAATAGTGATGCAGTACAAAAAGTTGAGTCAGACAATGCTTTTGTTTGGTTTAAAAATCTTGTTTTTGGGTAATTTGAGCATTTTTTTTTGTAATTTGAGCATTTTTTTGAACGAATTTGAAAGTAAAATACTCACTATTTCGATGAAATCACACGTTTTCGCTTCAGAATAGTGATGCAGAAGAAAAAGTTGAGTCAGACAATGCTGTTCTTTGGTTCAAAAAGCTTGTTTGAGGGTAATTTGAGCATTTTTTTTGAAATTTGAGCATTTTTTGCACGAATTTGAAGGTAAATACTCACTATTTCAATGAAATCACACGTTTTCGCTTCAGAAGAGTGATGCAGAACAAAAAGTTGAGTCAGACTTTTGTTTGGTTTTTTTTTGTTTGGTTTAAAAAGCTTGCTTTCATGTAATTCCAGCATTTTTTTGCGCGAATTTGAAGCTAAAATACTCTCTATATCAATGAAATCACACGTTTTTGCTTCAGAAAAGTGATGCAGAACAAAAAGTTGTCAGACATTGCATTTGTTTGGTTTTAAAAGCTTGTTCTTGGGTAATTTGAGCAATTTTTTGTGCGAATTTGAAGCTAAAATACTCACTATTTCAATGAAATCACGTTTTTGCTTCAGAATAGTGATGCAGAACAAAAAGTTGTCTGACAATGCTTTTGTTTGGTTTATAAAGCTTGTTTTAAGGTAATTTGAGCATTTTTTGCACGAATTTGAACCTAAAGTACTCACTATTTCAATAAAATCACACGTGTTCGCTTCAGAGTAATGATGCAGTGCAAAAAGTTGAGTCAGACAATGCTTTTGTTTGGTTTAAAAAGCTTGCTTTCGTCGAATTTGAGCATTTTTTTGTGTGAATTTGAAGCGAAAATACTCACGATTTCAATGAAATCACATGTTTTCGCTTCATAATAGTGATGCAGAAGAAAAGGTTGAGGAAGACAATGCTTTTATTTGGTTTATAAAGCTAGTTTTATGGTAATTTGAGCATTTCTTTGCACGAATTTTAAGCTAAAATACTCACGATTTCAATGAAATCAAGTTTTCGCTAAATAATAGTGATGCAGAACAAAAAGTTGTCAGACAATGCTTTTGTTTTGTTTAAAAAGCTTGTTTGAGGGTAATTTGAGCATTTTTTTGTGTGAATTTGAAGCGAAAATACTCACGATTTCAATGAAATCACATGTTTTCGCTTCATAATAGTGATGCAGAAGAAAAGGTTGAGGAAGACAATGCTTTTATTTGGTTTATAAAGCTAGTTTTATGGTAATTTGAGCATTTTTTGCACGAATTTGAAGCTAAAATACTCACTATTTCAATGAAATCACACGTTTTCGCTTTAGCATAGTGAGGCAAAACAAAAAGTTGAGTCAGACAATGCATTTTTTGGTTTGAAAAGCTTGTTCTTGAGTAATTTGAGCATTTTTTTTGCATGAATTTGAAGATAAAATACTCACTATTTCAATGAAATCACACGTTTTCGCTTCATCATATTGATGGAAAACAAAAAGTTGAGTCAGACAATGCTTTTGTTTGGTTCAAAAAGCTTGTTTTAGGGTAATTTGAGCATTTTTTGCATGAATTTGAAGCTACGATGCTCACTATTTCAATGAAATCACACGTTTTCGCTTCAGAATAGTGATGCAGAACAAAAGTTGAGTCAGACAATGCTTTTGTTTGGTTTAAAAACCTTGTTTTGGGGTAATTTGAGCATTTTTTTGAAATTTCAGCATTTTTTGCACGGATTTGAAGTTAAACACTCACTATTTCAATGAAATCACACGTTTTCGCTTCAGATTAGTGATACAGAACAAAAAGTTGAGTCAGTGCTTTAGTTTGGTTTAAAAAGCTTGTTTGAGGGTAATTTCAGCATTTTTTTGTGTGAATTTGAAGCGAAAATACTCACGATTTCAACGAAATCACATGTTTTCGCTTCATAATAGTGATGCAGAAGAAAAGGTTGAGGAAGACAATGCTTTTATTTGGTTTATAAAGCTAGTTTTATGGTAATTTGAGCATTTCTTTGCACGAATTTTAAGCTAAAATACTCACGATTTCAATGAAATCAAGTTTTCACTAAATAATAGTGATGCAGAACAAAAAGTTGTCAGACAATGCTTTTGTTTTGTTTAAAAAGCTTGTTTGAGGGTAATTTGAGCATTTTTTTGTGTGAATTTGAAGCGAAAATACTCACGATTTCAATGAAATCACATGTTTTCGCTTCATAATAGTGATGCAGAACAGAAAGTTGAGTCAGACAATGCTTTTGTTTGCTTTAAAAAGCTTGTTTTAGGGCAATTTGAGCATTTTTTTGCACGAATTTGAAGCTAAAATACTCACTATTTCAAAGATATCACACGTTTTCGCTTCAGAATAGTGATGCAGTACAAAAAGTTGTCAGACAATGCTTTTGTTTCGTTTAAAAAGCTTTTTTTAGGGTAATTTGAGCATTTTTTTTGTAATTTGAGCATTTTTTGCACGAATTTGAAGCTAAAATACTATTTCAATGAAATCGCACGTTTTCGCTTCAGAATAGTGAGGTAGAAGAAAAAGTTGTCAGACAATGGTTTTGTTTGGTTTAAAAAGCTTGTTTTATTGTAATTTGAGCATTTTTTTGTGTGACTTTCAAGCTAAAATACTCACTATTTCAAGGAAATCACACGTTTTTGCTTCAGATGATTGATGCAGAAGAAAAAGTTGAGTCAGACAATGCTGTTGTTTGGTTTAAAAAGCTTGTTTTCAGGGAATTTGAGCATTTTTTGCGCGAATTTGAAGCTAAAATACTCACTATTTCAATGAAATGACGTTTTCGCTTCAGAATAGTGATGCAGAAGAAAAAGTTGTCAGACAATGCTTTTATTTGTTTTTAAAAGCTTGCTTTAGTGTAATTTGAGCATTTTTTTACGCGAATTTGAAGCTGAAATACTCACTATTTCAATGAAATCACACGTTTTCGCTTCAGAATAGTGATGCAGAACAAAAAGTTGAGTCAGGCAATGCTTTTGTTTGGTTTAAAAAGCTTGTTTTATGGTAATTTAAGCATTTTTTGCACGAATTTTAAGCTAAAATACTCACGATTTCAATGAAATCAAGTTTTCCCTAAATAATAGTGATGCAGAACAAAAAGTTGTCAGACAATGCTTTTGTTTTGTTTAAAAAGCTTGTTTGAGGGTAATTTGAGCATTTTTTTGTGTGAATTTGAAGCGAAAATACTCACGATTTCAATGAAATCACATGTTTTCGCTTCATAATAGTGGTGCACAACAAAAGGTTGAGTCAGACAATGCTTTTGTTTGGTTTAAGAAGCTTGTTTTAGTGTAATTTGAGCATTTTTGCGTGGATTTAAAGCTAAAATACTCACTATTTCAATGAAATCACACGTTTTCGCTTCAGAATAGTGATGCAGAAGAAAAGGTTGAGGAAGACAATGCTTTTATTTGGTTTATAAAGCTAGTTTTATGTTAATTTGAGCATTTTTTGCACGAATTTGAAGCTAAAATACTCACTATTTCAATGAAATCACACGTTTTCGCTTCAGAATAGTGATGCAGAAGAAAAAGTTGAGTAAGACAATGCTTTTGTGTGGTTTAAAAAGCTTGTTTTTGGGTAAATTGAGCATTTTTTTGTATGAATTTGAAGCTAAAATACTCACTATTTCAAAGAAATCACACGTTTTCGCATGAGAATAGTGATGCATAACAAAAGTTGAGTCAGACAATGCTTTTGTTTGGTTTAAAAGTCTTGTTTTATGGTAATTTTATTATTTTTTTTGCGCGAATTTTAAGCTAAAATACTCACTATTTCCATGAAATCACATGTTTTCACTTCAGAACAGTGATGCAGAAGAAGAAGTTGAGTCAGACAACGCTTTTATTTGGTTTAAAAAGCTTGTTTTAGTGTAATTTGAGCATTTTTGTGTGAA
Source organism: Eptatretus burgeri (assembly GCF_056783735.1). NCBI lineage: Eukaryota > Metazoa > Chordata > Myxini > Myxiniformes > Myxinidae > Eptatretus > Eptatretus burgeri. Next base: position 31,728 of record NW_028222037.1, read on the forward strand.
TTTAAAGCGAAAATAGTCACTATTTCAATGAAATCACACGTTTTCGCTTCAGAATAGTGATGCAGAAGAAAAAGTTGTCAGACAATGCTTTTGTTTGGTTTATAAAGCTTGTTTTAGGGTAATTTAAGCATTTTTTTGCACGAATTTGAACCTAAAATACTCACTATTTCAAAGAAATCACACGTTTTCACTTCAGAATAGTGATGCAGTACAAAAAGTTGAGTCAGACAATGCTTTTGTTTGGTTTAAAAATCTTGTTTTTGGGTAATTTGAGCATTTTTTTTTGTAATTTGAGCATTTTTTTGAACGAATTTGAAAGTAAAATACTCACTATTTCGATGAAATCACACGTTTTCGCTTCAGAATAGTGATGCAGAAGAAAAAGTTGAGTCAGACAATGCTGTTCTTTGGTTCAAAAAGCTTGTTTGAGGGTAATTTGAGCATTTTTTTTGAAATTTGAGCATTTTTTTGCACGAATTTGAAGGTAAATACTCACTATTTCAATGAAATCACACGTTTTCGCTTCAGAAGAGTGATGCAGAACAAAAAGTTGAGTCAGACTTTTGTTTGGTTTTTTTTTGTTTGGTTTAAAAAGCTTGCTTTCATGTAATTCCAGCATTTTTTTGCGCGAATTTGAAGCTAAAATACTCTCTATATCAATGAAATCACACGTTTTTGCTTCAGAAAAGTGATGCAGAACAAAAAGTTGTCAGACATTGCATTTGTTTGGTTTTAAAAGCTTGTTCTTGGGTAATTTGAGCAATTTTTTGTGCGAATTTGAAGCTAAAATACTCACTATTTCAATGAAATCACGTTTTTGCTTCAGAATAGTGATGCAGAACAAAAAGTTGTCTGACAATGCTTTTGTTTGGTTTATAAAGCTTGTTTTAAGGTAATTTGAGCATTTTTTGCACGAATTTGAACCTAAAGTACTCACTATTTCAATAAAATCACACGTGTTCGCTTCAGAGTAATGATGCAGTGCAAAAAGTTGAGTCAGACAATGCTTTTGTTTGGTTTAAAAAGCTTGCTTTCGTCGAATTTGATCATTTTTTTTGCGCGAATTTGAAGCTAAAATACTCACTATTTCAATGAAATCACTCGGTTTCGCTTTAGAATAGTGAGGCAGAACAAAAAGTTGTCAGACAATGGTTTTGCTTGGTTTAAAAAGCTTGTTTTATTGTAATTTGAGCATTTTTTGTGCAACTTTGAAGCCAAAATACTCACTATTTCAATGAAATCCCACATTTTGTTTCAGAATAGTGATGCAGAAGAAGAAGTTGAGTCAGACAGTGCTTTTGTTTGGTTTAAAAAGCTTGTTTTTGGGTAATTTGAGCATTTTTTGCATGAATCTGAAGCTAAAATACTCACTATTTCAATGAAATCACACGTTTTCGCTTCAGAATAGTGATGCAGAACAAAAAGTTGAGTCAGGCAATGCTTTTGTTTGGTTTAAAAAGCTTGTTTTATGGTAATTTGAGCATTTTTTTGCACGAATTTTAAGCTAAAATACTCACGATTTCAATGAAATCAAGTTTTCGCTAAATAATAGTGATGCAGAACAAAAAGTTGTCAGACAATGCTTTTGTGTGGTTTAAAAAGCTTGTTTTTGGGTAATTTGAGCATTTTTTGTGTGAATTTGAAGCTAAAATACTCACTATTTCAAAGAAATCACACGTTTTCGCATGAGAATAGTGATGCATAACAAAAAGTTGAGTCAGACAATGCTTTTGTTTGGTTTAAAAAGCTTGTTTTAGTGTAATTTGAGCATTTTTGTGTGAATTTAAAGCGAAAATACTCACTATTTCAATGAAATCACACGTTTTCGCTTCAGAATAGTGATGCAGAAGAAAAAGTTGAGTAAGACAATGCTTTTGTGTGGTTTAAAAAGCTTGTTTTTGGGTAAATTGAGCATTTTTTTGTATGAATTTGAAGCTAAAATACTCACTATTTCAAAGAAATCACACGTTTTCGCATGAGAATAGTGATGCATAACAAAAAGTTGAGTCAGACAATGCTTTTGTTTGGTTTAAAAGTCTTGTTTTATGGTAATTTTATTATTTTTTTTGCGCGAATTTTAAGCTAAAATACTCACTATTTCCATGAAATCACATGTTTTCACTTCAGAACAGTGATGCAGAAGAAGAAGTTGAGTCAGACAACGCTTTTATTTGGTTTAAAAAGCTTGTTTTAGTGTAATTTGAGCATTTTTGTGTGAATTTAAAGCGAAAATAGTCACTATTTCAATGAAATCACACGTTTTCGCTTCAGAATAGTGATGCAGAAGAAAAAGTTGTCAGACAATGCTTTTGTTTGGTTTATAAAGCTTGTTTTAGGGTAATTTAAGCATTTTTTGCACGAATTTGAACCTAAAATACTCACTATTTCAAAGAAATCACACGTTTTCACTTCAGAATAGTGATGCAGTACAAAAAGTTGAGTCAGACAATGCTTTTGTTTGGTTTAAAAATCTTGTTTTTGGGTAATTTGAGCATTTTTTTTTGTAATTTGAGCATTTTTTTGAACGAATTTGAAAGTAAAATACTCACTATTTCGATGAAATCACACGTTTTCGCTTCAGAATAGTGATGCAGAAGAAAAAGTTGAGTCAGACAATGCTGTTCTTTGGTTCAAAAAGCTTGTTTGAGGGTAATTTGAGCATTTTTTTGAAATTTGAGCATTTTTTTGCACGAATTTGAAGGTAAATACTCACTATTTCAATGAAATCACACGTTTTCGCTTCAGAAGAGTGATGCAGAACAAAAAGTTGAGTCAGACTTTTGTTTGGTTTTTTTTTTGTTTGGTTTAAAAAGCTTGCTTTCATGTAATTCCAGCATTTTTTTGCGCGAATTTGAAGCTAAAATACTCACTATATCAATGAAATCACACGTTTTTGCTTCAGAAAAGTGATGCAGAACAAAAAGTTGTCAGACATTGCATTTGTTTGGTTTTAAAAGCTTGTTCTTGGGTAATTTGAGCAATTTTTTGTGCGAATTTGAAGCTAAAATACTCACTATTTCAATGAAATCACGTTTTTGCTTCAGAATAGTGATGCAGAACAAAAAGTTGTCTGACAATGCTTTTGTTTGGTTTATAAAGCTTGTTTTAAGGTAATTTGAGCATTTTTTGCACGAATTTGAACCTAAAGTACTCACTATTTCAATAAAATCACACGTGTTCGCTTCAGAGTAATGATGCAGTGCAAAAGTTGGGTCAGACAATTGTTTTGTTTGGTTTAAAAAGCTTGCTTTCGTCGAATTTGATCATTTTTTTTGCGCGAATTTGAAGCTAAAATACTCACTATTTCAATGAAATCACTCGGTTTCGCTTTAGAATAGTGAGGCAGAACAAAAAGTTGTCAGACAATGGTTTTGCTTGGTTTAAAAAGCTTGTTTTATTGTAATTTGAGCATTTTTTGTGCAACTTTGAAGCCAAAATACTCACTATTTCAATGAAATCCCACATTTTGTTTCAGAATAGTGATGCAGAAGAAGAAGTTGAGTCAGACAGTGCTTTTGTTTGGTTTAAAAAGCTTGTTTTTGGGTAATTTGAGCATTTTTTGCATGAATCTGAAGCTAAAATACTCACTATTTCAATGAAATCACACGTTTTCGCTTCAGAATAGTGATGCAGAACAAAAAGTTGAGTCAGGCAATGCTTTTGTTTGGTTTAAAAAGCTTGTTTTATGGTAATTTGAGCATTTTTTTGCACGAATTTTAAGCTAAAATACTCACGATTTCAATGAAATCAAGTTTTCGCTAAATAATAGTGATGCAGAACAAAAAGTTGTCAGACAATGCTTTTGTGTGGTTTAAAAAGCTTGTTTTTGGGTAATTTGAGCATTTTTTGTGTGAATTTGAAGCTAAAATACTCACTATTTCAAAGAAATCACACGTTTTCGCATGAGAATAGTGATGCATAACAAAAAGTTGAGTCAGACAATGCTTTTGTTTGGTTTAAAAAGCTTGTTTTAGTGTAATTTGAGCATTTTTGTGTGAATTTAAAGCGAAAATACTCACTATTTCAATGAAATCACACGTTTTCGCTTCAGAATAGTGATGCAGAAGAAAAAGTTGAGTCAGACAATGCTTTTGTGTGGTTTAAAAAGCTTGTTTTTGGGTAATTTGAGCATTTTTTGCATGAATCTGAAGCTAAAATACTCACTATTTCAATGAAATCACACGTTTTCGCTTCAGAATAGTGATGCAGAACAAAAAGTTGAGTCAGGCAATGCTTTTGTTTGGTTTAAAAGCTTGTTTTATGGTAATTTGAGCATTTTTTTGCACGAATTTTAAGCTAAAATACTCACGATTTCAATGAAATCAAGTTTTCGCTAAATAATAGTGATGCAGAACAAAAAGTTGTCAGACAATGCTTTTGTTTTGTTTAAAAAGCTTGTTTGAGGGTAATTTGAGCATTTTTTTGTGTGAATTTGAAGCGAAAATACTCACGATTTCAATGAAATCACATGTTTTCGCTTCATAATAGTGATGCAGAAGAAAAGGTTGAGGAAGACAATGCTTTTATTTGGTTTATAAAGCTAGTTTTATGGTAATTTGAGCATTTCTTTGCACGAATTTTAAGCTAAAATACTCACGATTTCAATGAAATCAAGTTTTCGCTAAATAATAGTGATGCAGAACAAAAGTTGTCAGACAATGCTTTTGTTTTGTTTAAAAAGCTTGTTTGAGGGTAATTTGAGCATTTTTTGTGTGAATTTGAAGCGAAAATACTCACGATTTCAATGAAATCACATGTTTTCGCTTCATAATAGTGATGCAGAAGAAAAGGTTGAGGAAGACAATGCTTTTATTTGGTTTATAAAGCTAGTTTTATGGTAATTTGAGCATTTTTTGCACGAATTTGAAGCTAAAATACTCACTATTTCAATGAAATCACACGTTTTCGCTTTAGCATAGTGATGCAAAACAAAAAGTTGAGTCAGACAATGCATTTTTTGGTTTGAAAAGCTTGTTCTTGAGTAATTTGAGCATTTTTTTTGCATGAATTTGAAGATAAAATACTCACTATTTCAATGAAATCACACGTTTTCGCTTCATCATATTGATGGAAAACAAAAAGTTGAGTCAGACAATGCTTTTGTTTGGTTCAAAAAGCTTGTTTTAGGGTAATTTGAGCATTTTTTGCATGAATTTGAAGCTACGATGCTCACTATTTCAATGAAATCACACGTTTTCGCTTCAGAATAGTGATGCAGAACAAAAAGTTGAGTCAGACAATGCTTTTGTTTGGTTTAAAAACCTTGTTTTGGGGTAATTTGAGCATTTTTTTGAAATTTCAGCATTTTTTGCACGGATTTGAAGTTAAACACTCACTATTTCAATGAAATCACACGTTTTCGCTTCAGATTAGTGATACAGAACAAAAAGTTGAGTCAGTGCTTTAGTTTGGTTTAAAAAGCTTGTTTGAGGGTAATTTCAGCATTTTTTGTGTGAATTTGAAGCGAAAATACTCACGATTTCAACGAAATCACATGTTTTCGCTTCATAATAGTGATGCAGAAGAAAAGGTTGAGGAAGACAATGCTTTTATTTGGTTTATAAAGCTAGTTTTATGGTAATTTGAGCATTTCTTTGCACGAATTTTAAGCTAAAATACTCACGATTTCAATGAAATCAAGTTTTCACTAAATAATAGTGATGCAGAACAAAAAGTTGTCAGACAATGCTTTTGTTTTGTTTAAAAAGCTTGTTTGAGGGTAATTTGAGCATTTTTTTGTGTGAATTTGAAGCGAAAATACTCACGATTTCAATGAAATCACATGTTTTCGCTTCATAATAGTGATGCAGAACAGAAAGTTGAGTCAGACAATGCTTTTGTTTGCTTTAAAAAGCTTGTTTTAGGGCAATTTGAGCATTTTTTTGCACGAATTTGAAGCTAAAATACTCACTATTTCAAAGATATCACACGTTTTCGCTTCAGAATAGTGATGCAGTACAAAAAGTTGTCAGACAATGCTTTTGTTTCGTTTAAAAAGCTTTTTTTAGGGTAATTTGAGCATTTTTTTTGTAATTTGAGCATTTTTTGCACGAATTTGAAGCTAAAATACTATTTCAATGAAATCGCACGTTTTCGCTTCAGAATAGTGAGGTAGAAGAAAAAGTTGTCAGACAATGGTTTTGTTTGGTTTAAAAAGCTTGTTTTATTGTAATTTGAGCATTTTTTTGTGTGACTTTCAAGCTAAAATACTCACTATTTCAAGGAAATCACACGTTTTTGCTTCAGATGATTGATGCAGAAGAAAAAGTTGAGTCAGACAATGCTGTTGTTTGGTTTAAAAGCTTGTTTTCAGGGAATTTGAGCATTTTTTGCGCGAATTTGAAGCTAAAATACTCACTATTTCAATGAAATGACGTTTTCGCTTCAGAATAGTGATGCAGAAGAAAAAGTTGTCAGACAATGCTTTTATTTGTTTTTAAAAGCTTGCTTTAGTGTAATTTGAGCATTTTTTTACGCGAATTTGAAGCTGAAATACTCACTATTTCAATGAAATCACACGTTTTCGCTTCAGAATAGTGATGCAGAACAAAAAGTTGAGTCAGGCAATGCTTTTGTTTGGTTTAAAAAGCTTGTTTTATGGTAATTTGAGCATTTTTTTGCACGAATTTTAAGCTAAAATACTCACGATTTCAATGAAATCAAGTTTTCGCTAAATAATAGTGATGCAGAACAAAAAGTTGTCAGACAATGCTTTTGTGTGGTTTAAAAAGCTTGTTTTTGGGTAATTTGAGCATTTTTTGTGTGAATTTGAAGCTAAAATACTCACTATTTCAAAGAAATCACACGTTTTCGCATGAGAATAATGATGCATAACAAAAAGTTGAGTCAGACAATGCTTTTGTTTGGTTTAAAAAGCTTGTTTTAGTGTAATTTGAGCATTTTTGTGTGAATTTAAAGCGAAAATACTCACTATTTCAATGAAATCACACGTTTTCGCTTCAGAATAGTGATGCAGAAGAAAAAGTTGAGTCAGACAATGCTTTTGTGTGGTTTAAAAAGCTTGTTTTTGGGTAATTTGAGCATTTTTTGCATGAATCTGAAGCTAAAATACTCACTATTTCAATGAAATCACACGTTTTCGCTTCAGAATAGTGATGCAGAACAAAAAGTTGAGTCAGGCAATGCTTTTGTTTGGTTTAAAAAGCTTGTTTTATGGTAATTTGAGCATTTTTTTGCACGAATTTTAAGCTAAAATACTCACGATTTCAATGAAATCAAGTTTTCGCTAAATAATAGTGATGCAGAACAAAAAGTTGTCAGACAATGCTTTTGTTTTGTTTAAAAAGCTTGTTTGAGGGTAATTTGAGCATTTTTTTGTGTGAATTTGAAGCGAAAATACTCACGATTTCAATGAAATCACATGTTTTCGCTTCATAATAGTGATGCAGAAGAAAAGGTTGAGGAAGACAATGCTTTTATTTGGTTTATAAAGCTAGTTTTATGGTAATTTGAGCATTTCTTTGCACGAATTTTAAGCTAAAATACTCACGATTTCAATGAAATCAAGTTTTCGCTAAATAATAGTGATGCAGAACAAAAAGTTGTCAGACAATGCTTTTGTTTTGTTTAAAAAGCTTGTTTGAGGGTAATTTGAGCATTTTTTGTGTGAATTTGAAGCGAAAATACTCACGATTTCAATGAAATCACATGTTTTCGCTTCATAATAGTGATGCAGAAGAAAAGGTTGAGGAAGACAATGCTTTTATTTGGTTTATAAAGCTAGTTTTATGGTAATTTGAGCATTTTTTGCACGAATTTGAAGCTAAAATACTCACTATTTCAATGAAATCACACGTTTTCGCTTTAGCATAGTGATGCAAAACAAAAAGTTGAGTCAGACAATGCATTTTTTGGTTTGAAAAGCTTGTTCTTGAGTAATTTGAGCATTTTTTTGCATGAATTTGAAGATAAAATACTCACTATTTCAATGAAATCACACGTTTTCGCTTCATCATATTGATGGAAAACAAAAAGTTGAGTCAGACAATGCTTTTGTTTGGTTCAAAAAGCTTGTTTTAGGGTAATTTGAGCATTTTTTTGCATGAATTTGAAGCTACGATGCTCACTATTTCAATGAAATCACACGTTTTCGCTTCAGAATAGTGATGCAGAACAAAAAGTTGAGTCAGACAATGCTTTTGTTTGGTTTAAAAACCTTGTTTTGGGGTAATTTGAGCATTTTTTTTGAAATTTCAGCATTTTTTGCACGGATTTGAAGTTAAACACTCACTATTTCAATGAAATCACACGTTTTCGCTTCAGATTAGTGATACAGAACAAAAAGTTGAGTCAGTGCTTTAGTTTGGTTTAAAAGCTTGTTTGAGGGTAATTTCAGCATTTTTTTGTGTGAATTTGAAGCGAAAATACTCACGATTTCAACGAAATCACATGTTTTCGCTTCATAATAGTGATGCAGAAGAAAAGGTTGAGGAAGACAATGCTTTTATTTGGTTTATAAAGCTAGTTTTATGGTAATTTGAGCATTTCTTTGCACGAATTTTAAGCTAAAATACTCACGATTTCAATGAAATCAAGTTTTCACTAAATAATAGTGATGCAGAACAAAAGTTGTCAGACAATGCTTTTGTTTTGTTTAAAAAGCTTGTTTGAGGGTAATTTGAGCATTTTTTTGTGTGAATTTGAAGCGAAAATACTCACGATTTCAATGAAATCACATGTTTTCGCTTCATAATAGTGATGCAGAACAGAAAGTTGAGTCAGACAATGCTTTTGTTTGCTTTAAAAAGCTTGTTTTAGGGCAATTTGAGCATTTTTTTGCACGAATTTGAAGCTAAAATACTCACTATTTCAAAGATATCACACGTTTTCGCTTCAGAATAGTGATGCAGTACAAAAAGTTGTCAGACAATGCTTTTGTTTCGTTTAAAAAGCTTTTTTTAGGGTAATTTGAGCATTTTTTTTGTAATTTGAGCATTTTTTGCACGAATTTGAAGCTAAAATACTATTTCAATGAAATCGCACGTTTTCGCTTCAGAATAGTGAGGTAGAAGAAAAAGTTGTCAGACAATGGTTTTGTTTGGTTTAAAAGCTTGTTTTATTGTAATTTGAGCATTTTTTTGTGTGACTTTCAAGCTAAAATACTCACTATTTCAAGGAAATCACACGTTTTTGCTTCAGATGATTGATGCAGAAGAAAAAGTTGAGTCAGACAATGCTGTTGTTTGGTTTAAAAAGCTTGTTTTCAGGGAATTTGAGCATTTTTTGCGCGAATTTGAAGCTAAAATACTCACTATTTCAATGAAATGACGTTTTCGCTTCAGAATAGTGATGCAGAAGAAAAAGTTGTCAGACAATGCTTTTATTTGTTTTTAAAAGCTTGCTTTAGTGTAATTTGAGCATTTTTTTACGCGAATTTGAAGCTGAAATACTCACTATTTCAATGAAATCACACGTTTTCGCTTCAGAATAGTGATGCAGAACAAAAAGTTGAGTCAGGCAATGCTTTTGTTTGGTTTAAAAAGCTTGTTTTATGGTAATTTGAGCATTTTTTGCACGAATTTTAAGCTAAAATACTCACGATTTCAATGAAATCAAGTTTTCCCTAAATAATAGTGATGCAGAACAAAAAGTTGTCAGACAATGCTTTTGTTTTGTTTAAAAAGCTTGTTTGAGGGTAATTTGAGCATTTTTTTGTGTGAATTTGAAGCGAAAATACTCACGATTTCAATGAAATCACATGTTTTCGCTTCATAATAGTGGTGCACAACAAAAGGTTGAGTCAGACAATGCTTTTGTTTGGTTTAAGAAGCTTGTTTTAGTGTAATTTGAGCATTTTTGCGTGGATTTAAAGCTAAAATACTCACTATTTCAATGAAATCACACGTTTTCGCTTCAGAATAGTGATGCAGAAGAAAAGGTTGAGGAAGACAATGCTTTTATTTGGTTTATAAAGCTAGTTTTATGTTAATTTGAGCATTTTTTGCACGAATTTGAAGCTAAAATACTCACTATTTCAATGAAATCACACGTTTTCGCTTCAGAATAGTGATGCAGAAGAAAAAGTTGAGTAAGACAATGCTTTTGTGTGGTTTAAAAAGCTTGTTTTTGGGTAAATTGAGCATTTTTTTGTATGAATTTGAAGCTAAAATACTCACTATTTCAAAGAAATCACACGTTTTCGCATGAGAATAGTGATGCATAACAAAAAGTTGAGTCAGACAATGCTTTTGTTTGGTTTAAAAGTCTTGTTTTATGGTAATTTTATTATTTTTTTTGCGCGAATTTTAAGCTAAAATACTCACTATTTCCATGAAATCACATGTTTTCACTTCAGAACAGTGATGCAGAAGAAGAAGTTGAGTCAGACAACGCTTTTATTTGGTTTAAAAAGCTTGTTTTAGTGTAATTTGAGCATTTTTGTGTGAATTTAAAGCGAAAATAGTCACTATTTCAATGAAATCACACGTTTTCGCTTCAGAATAGTGATGCAGAAGAAAAAGTTGTCAGACAATGCTTTTGTTTGGTTTATAAAGCTTGTTTTAGGGTAATTTAAGCATTTTTTTGCACGAATTTGAACCTAAAATACTCACTATTTCAAAGAAATCACACGTTTTCACTTCAGAATAGTGATGCAGTACAAAAAGTTGAGTCAGACAATGCTTTTGTTTGGTTTAAAAATCTTGTTTTTGGGTAATTTGAGCATTTTTTTTTGTAATTTGAGCATTTTTTTGAACGAATTTGAAAGTAAAATACTCACTATTTCGATGAAATCACACGTTTTCGCTTCAGAATAGTGATGCAGAAGAAAAAGTTGAGTCAGACAATGCTGTTCTTTGGTTCAAAAAGCTTGTTTGAGGGTAATTTGAGCATTTTTTTGAAATTTGAGCATTTTTTTGCACGAATTTGAAGGTAAATACTCACTATTTCAATGAAATCACACGTTTTCGCTTCAGAAGAGTGATGCAGAACAAAAAGTTGAGTCAGACTTTTGTTTGGTTTTTTTTTGTTTGGTTTAAAAAGCTTGCTTTCATGTAATTCCAGCATTTTTTTGCGCGAATTTGAAGCTAAAATACTCTCTATATCAATGAAATCACACGTTTTTGCTTCAGAAAAGTGATGCAGAACAAAAAGTTGTCAGACATTGCATTTGTTTGGTTTTAAAAGCTTGTTCTTGGGTAATTTGAGCAATTTTTTGTGCGAATTTGAAGCTAAAATACTCACTATTTCAATGAAATCACGTTTTTGCTTCAGAATAGTGATGCAGAACAAAAAGTTGTCTGACAATGCTTTTGTTTGGTTTATAAAGCTTGTTTTAAGGTAATTTGAGCATTTTTTGCACGAATTTGAACCTAAAGTACTCACTATTTCAATGAAATCACACGTGTTCGCTTCAGAGTAGTGATGCATTGCAAAAAGTTGAGTCAGACAATGCTTTTGTTTGGTTTAAAAAGCTTGCTTTCGTCGAATTTGAGCATTTTTTTGCGCGAATTTGAAGCTAAAATACTCACTATTTCAATGAAATCACTCGGTTTCGCTTCAGAATAGTGAGGCAGAACAAAAAGTTGTCAGACAATGGTTTTGCTTGGTTTAAAAAGCTTGTTTTATTGTAATTTGAGCATTTTTTGTGCAAATTTGAAGCTAAAATACTCACTATTTCAATGAAATCCCACATTTTCGTTTCAGAATAGTGATGCAGAAGAAGAAATTGAGTCAGACAGTGCTTTTGTTTGGTTTAAAAAGCTTGTTTTGGGGTAATTTGAGCATTTTTTGCAAGAATCTGAAGCTAAAATACTCACTATTTCAATGAAATCACACGTTTTCGCTTCAGAAAAGTGATGCAGAACAAAAAGTTGTCAGACAATGCATTTTTTGGTTTAAAAAGCTTGTTCTTGAGTAATTTGAGCATTTTTTTGCATGAATTTGAAGATAAAATACTCACTATTTCAATGAAATCACACGTTTTCGCTTCATCATAGTGATGCAAAACAAAAAGTTGAGTCAGACAATGCTTTTGTTTGGTTGAAAAAGCTTGTTTTAGGGTAATTTGAGCATTATTTTGCATGAATTTGAAGCTACGATACTCACTATTTCAATGAAATCACACGTTTTCGCTTCAGAATAGTGATGCAGAACAAAAAGTTGAGTCAGACAATGCTTTTGTTTGGTTTAAAAACCTTGTTTTGGGGTAATTTGAGCATTTTTTTTTGAAATTTCAGCATTTTTTGCACGAATTTGAAGTTAAACACTCACTATTTCAATGAAATCACACGTTTTCGCTTCAGATTAGTGATACAGAACAAAAAGTTGAGTCAGTGCTTTAGTTTGGTTTAAAAAGCTTGTTTTTGGGGTAATTTGAGCATTTTTTGCACGAATTTGAAGCTAAAGTGCTCACTATTTCAATGAAATCACACGTTTTCGCTTCAGAAAAGTGATGCAGAACAAAAAGTTGTCAGACAATGCATTTTTTAGTTTAAAAGCTTGTTCTTGGGAAATTTGAGCATTTTTTTGCATGAATTTGAAGATAAAATACTCACTATTTCAATGAAATCACACGTTTTCGCTTCATCATAGTGATGCAGAACAAAAGTTGTCAGACAATGCTTTTGTTTGGTTCAAAAAGCTTGTTTTAGGGTAATTTGAGCATTTTTTGAAAGAAATTGAAGCTACAATACTCACTATTTCAATGAAATCACACGTTTTCGCTGAAGAATGGTGATTGTGAATAAAAAGTTGTCAGACAATGCTTTCCTTTGGTTTAAAAAGCTTGTTTTAGGGTAATTTGAGCATTTTTTTGCATGAATATGAAGCTAAATCATTCACTATTTCAATGAAATCACACGTTTTCGCTTCAGAATAGTGATGCAGAACAAAAAGTTGAGTCAGACAATGCTTTTGTTTGGTTTACAAACCTTGTTTTAGGGTTATTTGAGCATTTTTTTGAAATTTGAGCATTTTTTGCACGAATTTGCAGTTAAATACTCACGATTTCAATGAAATCACACGTTTTTGCTTGAGATTAGTGAGGCAGAACAAAAATTTGTCAGACAATGGTTTTGCTTGGTTTAAGAAGCTTGTTTTATTGTATTTGAGCATTTTTTGTGCAACTTTGAAGCTAAAATACTCACGATTTCAAGGAAATCCCACATTTTTGCTTCAGAATAGTGAGGCAGAACAAAAAGTTGTCAGACAATGGTTTTGCTTGGTTTAAGAAGCTTGTTTTATTGTATTTGAGCATTTTTTTGTGCAACTTTGAAGCTAATATACTCACTATTTCAAAGAAATCACACGTTTTCACTTCAGAAGAGTGATGCAGAAGAAAAAGTTGAGTCAGACAATGTTTTTGTTTGGTTTATAAAGCTTGTTTTGGGGTAATTTGAGCATTTGTGCACAAATTTGAAGCTGGAATACTCACTATTTCAATGAAATCACACGTTTTCGCTTCAGAATTGTGATGCAGAACATAACGTTGTCAGATAATGGTTATGTTTGGTTTAAAAAGCTTGTTTTATTGAAATGTCAGCATTTTTTGTGCGACGTTGAAGCTAATATACTCACTATTTCAAAGAAATCACACGTTTTCACTTCAGAAGAGTGATCCAGAAGAAAAAGTTGAGTCAGACAATGTTTTTGTTTGGTTTATAAAGCTTGTTTTCGGGTAATTTAAGCATTTTTTTTCAACGAATTTGAAGCTAAAATACTCACTATTTTAATGAAATCGCACGTTTTCGCTTCAGAATAGTGATGCAGAACAAAAAGTTGTCAGACAATCCTTTTGTTTGGTTTAAAAAGCTTGTTTTAGGGTAATTGGAGCATTTTTTTTGCGTGAATTTAAAGCTAAAATACTCACTATTTCGATGAAATCGCACGTTTTCGCTTCAGAATAGTGATGCAGAACAAAAAGTTGTCAGACAATGCTTATGTTTGGTTTAAAAAGCTTGTTTTAGGGTAATTTGAGCATTTTTTTTGTAATTTGAGCATTTTTTGCACGAATTTGAAGCTAAAATACTCACTATTTCAATGAAATCGCAAGTTTTCGCTTCAAAATAGTGATGCAGAACAAAAAGTTGAGTCAGACAATGCTTTTGTTTGCTTTAAAAAGCTTGTTTTAGGGCAATTTGAGCATTTTTTTGCACGAATTTGAAGCTAAAATACTCACTATTTCAAAGATATCACACGTTTTCGCTTCAGAATAGTGATGCAGTACAAAAAGTTGTCAGACAATGCTTTTGTTTCGTTTAAAAAGCTTTTTTTAGGGTAATTTGAGCATTTTTTTTTGTAATTTGAGCATTTTTTGCACGAATTTGAAGCTAAAATACTATTTCAATGAAATCGCACGTTTTCGCTTCAGAATAGTGAGGCAGAAGAAAAAGTTGTCAGACAATGGTTTTGTTTGGTTTAAAAAGCTTGTTTTATTGTAATTTGAGCATTTTTTTGTGTGACTTTCAAGCTAAAATACTCACTATTTCAAAGAAATCACACGTTTTTGCTTCAGATGATTGATGCAGAACAAAAAGTTGAGTCAGACAATGCTGTTGTTTGGTTTAAAAAGCTTGTTTTCAGGGAATTTGAGCATTTTTTGCGCGAATTTGAAGCTAAAATACTCACTATTTCAATGAAATGACGTTGTCGCTTCAGAATAGTGATGCAGAAGAAAAAGTTGTCAGACAATGCTTTTGTTTGTTTTTAAAAGCTTGCTTTAGTGTAATTTGAGCATTTTTTTACGCGAATTTGAAGCTGAAATACTCACTATTTCAATGAAATCACACGTTTTCGCTTCAGAATAGTGATGCAGAACAAAAAGTTGAGTCAGGCAATGCTTTTGTTTGGTTTAAAAAGCTTGTTTTATGGTAATTTGAGCATTTTTTGCACGAATTTTAAGCTAAAATACTCACGATTTCAATGAAATCAAGTTTTCCCTAAATAATAGTGATGCAGAACAAAAAGTTGTCAGACAATGCTTTTGTTTTGTTTAAAAAGCTTGTTTGAGGGTAATTTGAGCATTTTTTTGTGTGAATTTGAAGCGAAAATACTCACGATTTCAATGAAATCACATGTTTTCGCTTCATAATAGTGGTGCACAACAAAAGGTGGGGTCAGACAATGCTTTTGTTTGGTTTAAGAAGCTTGTTTTAGTGTAATTTGAGCATTTTTGCGTGGATTTAAAGCTAAAATACTCACTATTTCAATGAAATCACACGTTTTCGCTTCAGAATAGTGATGCAGAAGAAAAGGTTGAGGAAGACAATGCTTTTATTTGGTTTATAAAGCTAGTTTTATGTTAATTTGAGCATTTTTTGCACGAATTTGAAGCTAAAATACTCACTATTTCAATGAAATCAC
Source organism: Eptatretus burgeri (assembly GCF_056783735.1). Lineage (NCBI taxonomy): Eukaryota > Metazoa > Chordata > Myxini > Myxiniformes > Myxinidae > Eptatretus > Eptatretus burgeri. Next base: position 47,049 of record NW_028222037.1, read on the forward strand.
ACGTTTTCGCTTCAGAATAGTGATGCAGAAGAAAAAGTTGAGTCAGAAAATGCTTTTGTGTGGTTTAAAAAGCTTGTTTTTGGGTAATTTGAGCATTTTTTTGTATGAATTTGAAGCTAAAATACTCACTATTTCAAAGAAATCACACGTTTTCGCATGAGAATAGTGATGTATAACAAAAAGTTGAGTCAGACAATGCTTTTGTTTGGTTTAAAAGTCTTGTTTTATGGTAATTTTATTATTTTTTTTGCGCGAATTTTAAGCTAAAATACTCACTATTTCCATGAAATCACATGTTTTCACTTCAGAAGAGTGATGCAGAAGAAGAAGTTGAGTCAGACAACGCTTTTATTTGGTTTAAAAAGCTTGTTTTAGTGTAATTTGAGCATTTTTGTGTGAATTTAAAGCGAAAATAGTCACTATTTCAATGAAATCACACGTTTTCGCTTCAGAATAGTGATGCAGAAGAAAAAGTTGTCAGACAATGCTTTTGTTTGGTTTATAAAGCTTGTTTTAGGGTAATTTAAGCATTTTTTTGCACGAATTTGAACCTAAAATACTCACTATTTCAAAGAAATCACACGTTTTCACTTCAGAATAGTGATGCAGTACAAAAAGTTGAGTCAGACAATGCTTTTGTTTGGTTTAAAAATCTTGTTTTTGGGTAATTTGAGCATTTTTTTTTGTAATTTGAGCATTTTTTTGAACGAATTTGAAAGTAAAATACTCACTATTTCGATGAAATCGCACGTTTTCGCTTCAGAATAGTGATGCAGAAGAAAAAGTTGAGTCAGACAATGCTGTTCTTTGGTTCAAAAAGCTTGTTTGAGGGTAATTTGAGCATTTTTTTTGAAATATGAGCATTTTTTTGCACGAATTTGAAGGTAAATACTCACTATTTCAATGAAATCACACGTTTTCGCTTCAGAAGAGTGATGCAGAACAAAAAGTTGAGTCAGACTTTTGTTTGGTTTTTTTTGTTTGGTTTAAAAAGCTTGCTTTCATGTAATTCCAGCATTTTTTTGCGCGAATTTGAAGCTAAAATACTCGCTATATCAATGAAATCACACGTTTTTGCTTCAGAAAAGTGATGCAGAACAAAAAGTTGTCAGACATTGCATTTGTTTGGTTTTAAAAGCTTGTTCTTGGGTAATTTGAGCAATTTTTTTGTGCGAATTTGAAGCTAAAATACTCACTATTTCAATGAAATCACGTTTTTGCTTCAGAATAGTGATGCAGAACAAAAAGTTGTCAGACAATGCTTTTGTTTGGTTTATAAAGCTTGTTTTAAGGTAATTTGAGCATTTTTTGCACGAATTTGAACCTAAAGTACTCACTATTTCAATGAAATCACACGTGTTCGCTTCAGAGTAGTGATGCATTGCAAAAAGTTGAGTCAGACAATGCTTTTGTTTGGTTTAAAAAGCTTGCTTTTGTCGAATTTGAGCATTTTTTTTGCGCGAATTTGAAGCTAAAATACTCACTATTTCAATGAAATCACTCGGTTTCGCTTCAGAATAGTGAGGCAGAACAAAAAGTTGTCAGACAATGGTTTTGCTTGGTTTAAAAAGCTTGTTTTATTGTAATTTGAGCATTTTTTGTGCAACTTTGAAGCTAAAATACTCACTATTTCAATGAAATCCCACATTTTCGTTTCAGAATAGTGATGCAGAAGAAGAAATTGAGTCAGACAGTGCTTTTGTTTGGTTTAAAAAGCTTGTTTTGGGGTAATTTGAGCATTTTTTGCAAGAATCTGAAGCTAAAATACTCACTATTTCAATGAAATCACACGTTTTCGCTTCAGAAAAGTGATGCAGAACAAAAAGTTGTCAGACAATGCATTTTTTGGTTTAAAAAGCTTGTTCTTGAGTAATTTGAGGATTTTTTTGCATGAATTTGAAGATAAAATACTCACAATTTCAATGAAATCACACGTTTTCGCTTCATCATAGTGATGCAAAACAAAAAGTTGAGTCAGACAATGCTTTTGTTTGGTTGAAAAAGCTTGTTTTAGGGTAATTTGAGCATTTTTTTGCATGAATTTGAAGCTACGATACTCACTATTTCAATGAAATCACACGTTTTCGCTTCAGAATAGTGATGCAGAACAAAAAGTTGAGTCAGACAATGCTTTTGTTTGGTTTAAAAACCTTGTTTTGGGGTAATTTGAGCATTTTTTTTTGAAATTTCAGCATTTTTTGCACGAATTTGAAGTTAAACACTCACTATTTCAATGAAATCACACGTTTTCGCTTCAGATTAGTGATACAGAACAAAAAGTTGAGTCAGTGCTTTAGTTTGGTTTAAAAAGCTTGTTTTTGGGGTAATTTGAGCATTTTTTGCACGAATTTGAAGCTAAAGTGCTCACTATTTCAATGAAATCACACGTTTTCGCTTCAGAAAAGTGATGCAGAACAAAAAGTTGTCAGACAATGCATTTTTTAGTTTAAAAAGCTTGTTCTTGGGAAATTTGAGCATTTTTTTGCATGAATTTGAAGATAAAATACTCACTATTTCAATGAAATCACACGTTTTCGCTTCATCATAGTGATGCAGAACAAAAAGTTGTCAGACAATGCTTTTGTTTGGTTCAAAAAGCTTGTTTTAGGGTAATTTGAGCATTTTTTGAAAGAAATTGAAGCTACAATACTCACTATTTCAATGAAATCACACGTTTTCGCTGAAGAATGGTGATTGTGAATAAAAAGTTGTCAGACAATGCTTTCCTTTGGTTTAAAAAGCTTGTTTTAGGGTAATTTGAGCATTTTTTTGCATGAATATGAAGCTAAATCATTCACTATTTCAATGAAATCACACGTTTTCGCTTCAGAATAGTGATGCAGAACAAAAAGTTGAGTCAGACAATGCTTTTGATTGGTTTACAAACCTTGTTTTAGGGTTATTTGAGCATTTTTTCGAAATTTGAGCATTTTTTGCACGAATTTGCAGTTAAATACTCACGATTTCAATGAAATCACACGTTTTTGCTTGAGATTAGTGAGGCAGAACAAAAAGTTGTCAGACAATGGTTTTGCTTGGTTTAAGAAGCTTGTTTTATTGTATTTGAGCATTTTTTGTGCAACTTTGAAGCTAAAATACTCACGATTTCAAGGAAATCCCACATTTTCGCTTCAGAATAGTGAGGCAGAACAAAAAGTTGTCAGACAATGGTTTTGCTTGGTTTAAGAAGCTTGTTTTATTGTATTTGAGCATTTTTTTGTGCAACTTTGAAGCTAATATACTCACTATTTCAAAGAAATCACACGTTTTCACTTCAGAAGAGTGATGCAGAAGAAAAAGTTGAGTCAGACAATGTTTTTGTTTGGTTTATAAAGCTTGTTTTGGGGTAATTTGAGCATTTGTGCACAAATTTGAAGCTAGAATACTCACTATTTCAATGAAATCACACGTTTTCGCTTCAGAATTGTGATGCAGAACATAACGTTGTCAGATAATGGTTATGTTTGGTTTAAAAAGCTTGTTTTATTGAAATGTGAGCATTTTTTGTGCGACGTTGAAGCTAATATACTCACTATTTCAAAGAAATCACACGTTTTCACTTCAGAAGAGTGATGCAGAAGAAAAAGTTGAGTCAGACAATGTTTTTGTTTGGTTTATAAAGCTTGTTTTCGGGTAATTTAAGCATTTTTTTTCAACGAATTTGAAGCTAAAATACTCACTATTTTAATGAAATCGCACGTTTTCGCTTCAGAATAGTGATGCAGAACAAAAAGTTGTCAGACAATGCTTATGTTTGGTTTAAAAAGCTTGTTTTAGGGTAATTGGAGCATTTTTTTTGCGTGAATTTAAAGCTAAAATACTCACTATTTCGATGAAATCGCACGTTTTCGCTTCAGAATAGTGATGCAGAACAAAAAGTTGTCAGACAATGCTTATGTTTGGTTTAAAAAGCTTGTTTTAGGGTAATTTGAGCATTTTTTTTGTAATTTGAGCATTTTTTGCACGAATTTGAAGCTAAAATACTCACTATTTCAATGAAATCGCAAGTTTTCGCTTCAAAATAGTGATGCAGAACAAAAAGTTGAGTCAGACAATGCTTTTGTTTGCTTTAAAAAGCTTGTTTTAGGGCAATTTGAGCATTTTTTTGCACGAATTTGAAGCTAAAATACTCACTATTTCAAAGATATCACACGTTTTCGCTTCAGAATAGTGATGCAGTACAAAAAGTTGTCAGACAATGCTTTTGTTTCGTTTAAAAAGGTTTTTTTAGGGTAATTTGAGCATTTTTTTTGTAATTTGAGCATTTTTTGCACGAATTTGAAGCTAAAATACTATTTCAATGAAATCGCACGTTTTCGCTTCAGAATAGTGAGGCAGAAGAAAAAGTTGTCAGACAATGGTTTTGTTTGGTTTAAAAAGCTTGTTTTATTGTAATTTGAGCATTTTTTTGTGTGACTTTCAAGCTAAAATACTCACTATTTCAAAGAAATCACACGTTTTTGCTTCAGATGATTGATGCAGAACAAAAAGTTGAGTCAGACAATGCTGTTGTTTGGTTTAAAAAGCTTGTTTTCAGGGAATTTGAGCATTTTTTGCGCGAATTTGAAGCTAAAATACTCACTATTTCAATGAAATGACGTTTTCGCTTCAGAATAGTGATGCAGAAGAAAAAGTTGTCAGACAATGCTTTTGTTTGTTTTTAAAAGCTTGCTTTAGTGTAATTTGAGCATTTTTTTACGCGAATTTGAAGCTGAAATACTCACTATTTCAATGAAATCACACGTTTTCGCTTCAGAATAGTGATGCAGAACAAAAAGTTGAGTCAGGCAATGCTTTTGTTTGGTTTAAAAAGCTTGTTTTATGGTAATTTGAGCATTTTTTGCACGAATTTTAAGCTAAAATACTCACGATTTCAATGAAATCAAGTTTTCCCTAAATAATAGTGATGCAGAACAAAAAGTTGTCAGACAATGCTTTTGTTTTGTTTAAAAAGCTTGTTTGAGGGTAATTTGAGCATTTTTTTGTGTGAATTTGAAGCGAAAATACTCACGATTTCAATGAAATCACATGTTTTCGCTTCATAATAGTGGTGCACAACAAAAGGTTGAGTCAGACAATGCTTTTGTTTGGTTTAAGAAGCTTGTTTTAGTGTAATTTGAGCATTTTTGCGTGGATTTAAAGCTAAAATACTCACTATTTCAATGAAATCACACGTTTTCGCTTCAGAATAGTGATGCAGAAGAAAAGGTTGAGGAAGACAATGCTTTTATTTGGTTTATAAAGCTAGTTTTATGTTAATTTGAGCATTTTTTGCACGAATTTGAAGCTAAAATACTCACTATTTCAATGAAATCACACGTTTTCGCTTCAGAATAGTGATGCAGAAGAAAAATTTGAGTCAGACAATGCTTTTGTGTGGTTTAAAAAGCTTGTTTTTGGGTAATTTGAGCATTTTTTTGTATGAATTTGAAGCTAAAATACTCACTATTTCAAAGAAATCACACGTTTTCGCATGAGAATAGTGATGTATAACAAAAAGTTGAGTCAGACAATGCTTTTGTTTGGTTTAAAAGTCTTGTTTTATGGTAATTTTATTATTTTTTTTGCGCGAATTTTAAGCTAAAATACTCACTATTTCCATGAAATCACATGTTTTCACTTCAGAAGAGTGATGCAGAAGAAGAAGTTGAGTCAGACAACGCTTTTATTTGGTTTAAAAAGCTTGTTTTAGTGTAATTTGAGCATTTTTGTGTGAATTTAAAGCGAAAATAGTCACTATTTCAATGAAATCACACGTTTTCGCTTCAGAATAGTGATGCAGAAGAAAAAGTTGTCAGACAATGCTTTTGTTTGGTTTATAAAGCTTGTTTTAGGGTAATTTAAGCATTTTTTTGCACGAATTTGAACCTAAAATACTCACTATTTCAAAGAAATCACACGTTTTCACTTCAGAATAGTGATGCAGTACAAAAAGTTGAGTCAGACAATGCTTTTGTTTGGTTTAAAAATCTTGTTTTTGGGTAATTTGAGCATTTTTTTTTGTAATTTGAGCATTTTTTTGAACGAATTTGAAAGTAAAATACTCACTATTTCGATGAAATCGCACGTTTTCGCTTCAGAATAGTGATGCAGAAGAAAAAGTTGAGTCAGACAATGCTGTTCTTTGGTTCAAAAAGCTTGTTTGAGGGTAATTTGAGCATTTTTTTTGAAATTTGAGCATTTTTTTGCACGAATTTGAAGGTAAATACTCACTATTTCAATGAAATCACACGTTTTCGCTTCAGAAGAGTGATGCAGAACAAAAAGTTGAGTCAGACTTTTGTTTGGTTTTTTTTGTTTGGTTTAAAAAGCTTGCTTTCATGTAATTCCAGCATTTTTTTGCGCGAATTTGAAGCTAAAATACTCACTATATCAATGAAATCACACGTTTTTGCTTCAGAAAAGTGATGCAGAACAAAAAGTTGTCAGACATTGCATTTGTTTGGTTTTAAAAGCTTGTTCTTGGGTAATTTGAGCAATTTTTTGTGCGAATTTGAAGCTAAAATACTCACTATTTCAATGAAATCACGTTTTTGCTTCAGAATAGTGATGCAGAACAAAAAGTTGTCAGACAATGCTTTTGTTTGGTTTATAAAGCTTGTTTTAAGGTAATTTGAGCATTTTTTGCACGAATTTGAACCTAAAGTACTCACTATTTCAATGAAATCACACGTGTTCGCTTCAGAGTAGTGATGCATTGCAAAAAGTTGAGTCAGACAATGCTTTTGTTTGGTTTAAAAAGCTTGCTTTCGTCGAATTTGAGCATTTTTTTTTGCGCGAATTTGAAGCTAAAATACTCACTATTTCAATGAAATCACTCGGTTTCGCTTCAGAATAGTGAGGCAGAACAAAAAGTTGTCAGACAATGGTTTTGCTTGGTTTAAAAGCTTGTTTTATTGTAATTTGAGCATTTTTTGTGCAACTTTGAAGCTAAAATACTCACTATTTCAATGAAATCCCACATTTTCGTTTCAGAATAGTGATGCAGAAGAAGAAATTGAGTCAGACAGTGCTTTTGTTTGGTTTAAAAGCTTGTTTTGGGGTAATTTGAGCATTTTTTGCAAGAATCTGAAGCTAAAATACTCACTATTTCAATGAAATCACACGTTTTCGCTTCAGAAAAGTGATGCAGAACAAAAAGTTGTCAGACAATGCATTTTTTGGTTTAAAAAGCTTGTTCTTGAGTAATTTGAGCATTTTTTTGCATGAATTTGAAGATAAAATACTCACTATTTCAATGAAATCACACGTTTTCGCTTCATCATAGTGATGCAAAACAAAAAGTTGAGTCAGACAATGCTTTTGTTTGGTTCAAAAAGCTTGTTTTAGGGTAATTTGAGCATTTTTTTGCATGAATTTGAAGCTACGATACTCACTATTTCAATGAAATCACACGTTTTCGCTTCAGAATAGTGATGCAGAACAAAAAGTTGAGTCAGACAATGCTTTTGTTTGGTTTAAAAACCTTGTTTTGGGGTAATTTGAGCATTTTTTTTTGAAATTTCAGCATTTTTTGCACGAATTTGAAGTTAAACACTCACTATTTCAATGAAATCACACGTTTTCGCTTCAGATTAGTGATACAGAACAAAAGTTGAGTCAGTGCTTTAGTTTGGTTTAAAAGCTTGTTTTTGGGGTAATTTGAGCATTTTTTGCACGAATTTGAAGCTAAAGTGCTCACTATTTCAATGAAATCACACGTTTTCGCTTCAGAAAAGTGATGCAGAACAAAAAGTTGTCAGACAATGCATTTTTTAGTTTAAAAAGCTTGTTCTTGGGAAATTTGAGCATTTTTTTGCATGAATTTGAAGATAAAATACTCACTATTTCAATGAAATCACACGTTTTCGCTTCATCATAGTGATGCAGAACAAAAAGTTGTCAGACAATGCTTTTGTTTGGTTCAAAAAGCTTGTTTTAGGGTAATTTGAGCATTTTTTGCATGAAATTGAAGCTACAATACTCACTATTTCAATGAAATCACACGTTTTCGCTGAAGAATGGTGATTGTGAATAAAAAGTTGTCAGACAATGCTTTCCTTTGGTTTAAAAAGCTTGTTTTAGGGTAATTTGAGCATTTTTTTGCATGAATATGAAGCTAAATCATTCACTATTTCAATGAAATCACACGTTTTCGCTTCAGAATAGTGATGCAGAACAAAAAGTTGAGTCAGACAATGCTTTTGTTTGGTTTACAAACCTTGTTTTAGGGTTATTTGAGCATTTTTTTGAAATTCGAGCATTTTTTGCACGAATTTGCAGTTAAATACTCACGATTTCAATGAAATCACACGTTTTTGCTTGAGATTAGTGAGGCAGAACAAAAAGTTGTCAGACAATGGTTTTGCTTGGTTTAAGAAGCTTGTTTTATTGTATTTGAGCATTTTTTGTGCAACTTTGAAGCTAAAATACTCACGATTTCAAGGAAATCCCACATTTTCGCTTCAGAATAGTGAGGCAGAACAAAAAGTTGTCAGACAATGGTTTTGCTTGGTTTAAGAAGCTTGTTTTATTGTATTTGAGCATTTTTTTGTGCAACTTTGAAGCTAATATACTCACTATTTCAAAGAAATCACACGTTTTCACTTCAGAAGAGTGATGCAGAAGAAAAAGTTGAGTCAGACAATGTTTTTGTTTGGTTTATAAAGCTTGTTTTGGGGTAATTTGAGCATTTGTGCACAAATTTGAAGCTAGAATACTCACTATTTCAATGAAATCACACGTTTTCGCTTCAGAATTGTGATGCAGAACATAACGTTGTCAGATAATGGTTATGTTTGGTTTAAAAAGCTTGTTTTATTGAAATGTGAGCATTTTTTGTGCGACGTTGAAGCTAATATACTCACTATTTCAAAGAAATCACACGTTTTCACTTCAGAAGAGTGATGCAGAAGAAAAAGTTGAGTCAGACAATGTTTTTGTTTGGTTTATAAAGCTTGTTTTCGGGTAATTTAAGCATTTTTTTTCAACGAATTTGAAGCTAAAATACTCACTATTTTAATGAAATCGCACGTTTTCGCTTCAGAATAGTGATGCAGAACAAAAAGTTGTCAGACAATCCTTTTGTTTGGTTTAAAAAGCTTGTTTTAGGGTAATTGGAGCATTTTTTTTGCGTGAATTTAAAGCTAAAATACTCACTATTTCGATGAAATCGCACGTTTTCGCTTCAGAATAGTGATGCAGAACAAAAAGTTGTCAGACAATGCTTATGTTTGGTTTAAAAAGCTTGTTTTAGGGTAATTTGAGCATTTTTTTTGTAATTTGAGCATTTTTTGCACGAATTTGAAGCTAAAATACTCACTATTTCAATGAAATCACACGTTTTCACTTCAGAAGAGTGATGCAGAACAAAAGGTTGAGTCAGACAATGCTTTTGTTTGGTTTAAAAACCTTGTTTTGGGGTAATTTGAGCATTTTTTTTGAAATTTCAACATTTTTTGCACGAATTTGAAGCTACGATACTCACTATTTCAATGAAATCACACGTTTTCGCTTCAGATTAGTGATACAGAACAAAAAGTTGAGTCAGTGCTTTAGTTTAGTTTAAAAAGCTTGTTTTTGGGGTAATTTGAGCATTTTTTTGCACGAATTTGAAGCTAAAATACTCACTATTTCAATGAAATCACACGTTTTCGCTTCAGAATAGTGATGCAGTACAAAAAGTTGAGTCAGACAATGCTTTTCTTTGGTTTAAAAAGGTTGTTTTCGGGAAATTTAAGAATTTTGATTGCGCGAATTTGAAGCTAAAGTGCTCACTATTTCAATGAAATCACACGTTTTCGCTTCAGAAAAGTGATGCAGAACAAAAACTTGTCAGACAATGCATTTTTTAGTTTAAAAAGCTTGTTTTAGGGTAATTTGAGCATTTTTTGCATGAATATGAAGCTAAATCATTCACTATTTCAATGAAATCACACGTTTTCGCTTCAGAATAGTGATGCAGAACAAAAAGTTGAGTCAGACAATGCTTTTGTTTGGTTTACAAACCTTGTTTTAGGGTTATTTGAGCATTTTTTTGAAATTTGAGCATTTTTTGCACGAATTTGCAGTTAAATACTCACGATTTCAATGAAATCACACGTTTTCACTTCAGATTAGTGAGGCAGAACAAAAAGTTGTCAGACAATGGTTTTGCTTGGTTTAAGAAGCTTGTTTTATTGTATTTGAGCATTTTTTGTGCATCTTTGAAGTCAATATACTCACTATTTCAAAGAAATCACACGTTTTCACTTCAGAAGAGTGATGCAGAAGAAAAAGTTGAGTCAGACAATGTTTTTGTGTGGTTTATAAAGCTTGTTTTGGGTAATTTGAGCATTTGTGCACGAATTTGAAGCTAAAATACTCACTATTTCAATGAAATCACACGTTTTCGCTTCAGAATTGTGATGCAGAACATAACGTTGTCAGATAATGGTTATGTTTTGTTTAAAAAGTTTGTTTTATTGAAATGTGAGTATTTTTTGTGCGACTTTGAAGCAAATATACTCACTATTTCAAAGAAATCACACGTTTTCACTTCAGAAGAGTGATGCAGAAGAAAAGGTTGAGTCAGACAATGCTTTTGTGTGGTTTATAAAGCTTGTTTTAGGGTAATTTGAGCATTTTTTTTGCACGAATTTGAAGCTAAAATACTCACTATTTCAATGAAATCGCAAGTTTTCGCTTCAAAATAGTGATGCAGAACAAAAAGTTGAGTCAGACAATGCTTTTGTTTGCTTTAAAAAGCTTGTTTTAGGGCAATTTGAGCATTTTTTTGCACGAATTTGAAGCTAAAATACTCACTATTTCAAAGATATCACACGTTTTCGCTTCAGAATAGTGATGCAGTACAAAAAGTTGTCAGACAATGCTTTTGTTTCGTTTAAAAGCTTTTTTAGGGTAATTTGAGCATTTTTTTGTAATTTGAGCATTTTTTGCACGAATTTGAAGCTAAAATACTATTTCAATGAAATCGCACGTTTTCGCTTCAGAATAGTGAGGCAGAAGAAAAAGTTGTCAGACAATGGTTTTGTTTGGTTTAAAAAGCTTGTTTTATTGTAATTTGAGCATTTTTTTGTGTGACTTTCAAGCTAAAATACTCACTATTTCAAAGAAATCACACGTTTTTGCTTCAGATGATTGATGCAGAACAAAAAGTTGAGTCAGACAATGCTGTTGTTTGGTTTAAAAAGCTTGTTTTCAGGGAATTTGAGCATTTTTTGCGCGAATTTGAAGCTAAAATACTCACTATTTCAATGAAATGACGTTTTCGCTTCAGAATAGTGATGCAGAAGAAAAAGTTGTCAGACAATGCTTTTGTTTGTTTTTAAAAGCTTGCTTTAGTGTAATTTGAGCATTTTTTTACGCGAATTTGAAGCTGAAATACTCACTATTTCAATGAAATCACACGTTTTCGCTTCAGAATAGTGATGCAGAACAAAAAGTTGAGTCAGGCAATGCTTTTGTTTGGTTAAAAAGCTTGTTTTATGGTAATTTGAGCATTTTTTGCACGAATTTTAAGCTAAAATACTCACGATTTCAATGAAATCAAGTTTTCCCTAAATAATAGTGATGCAGAACAAAAAGTTGTCAGACAATGCTTTTGTTTTGTTTAAAAAGCTTGTTTGAGGGTAATTTGAGCATTTTTTTGTGTGAATTTGAAGCGAAAATACTCACGATTTCAATGAAAGCACATGTTTTCGCTTCATAATAGTGGTGCACAACAGAAGGTTGAGTCAGACAATGCTTTTGTTTGGTTTAAGAAGCTTGTTTTAGTGTAATTTGAGCATTTTTGCGTGGATTTAAAGCTAAAATACTCACTATTTCAATGAAATCACACGTTTTCGCTTCAGAATAGTGATGCAGAAGAAAAGGTTGAGGAAGACAATGCTTTTATTTGGTTTATAAAGCTAGTTTTATGTTAATTTGAGCATTTTTTTGCACGAATTTGAAGCTAAAATACTCACTATTTCAATGAAATCACACGTTTTCGCTTCAGAATAGTGATGCAGAAGAAAAAGTTGAGTCAGAGAATGCTTTTGTGTGGTTTAAAAAGCTTGTTTTTGGGTAATTTGAGCATTTTTTTTGTATGAATTTGAAGCTAAAATACTCACTATTTCAAAGAAATCACACGTTTTCGCATGAGAATAGTGATGCATAACAAAAAGTTGAGTCAGACAATGCTTTTGTTTGGTTTAAAAGTCTTGTTTTATGGTAATTTTATTATTTTTTTGCGCGAATTTTAAGCTAAAATACTCACTATTTCATGAAATGACATGTTTTCACTTCAGAAGAGTGATGCAGAAGAAGAAGTTGAGTCAGACAACGCTTTTATTTGGTTTAAAAGCGTGTTTTAGTGTAATTTGAGCATTTTTGTGTGAATTTAAAGCGAAAATAGTCACTATTTCAATGAAATCACACGTTTTCGCTTCAGAATAGTGATGCAGAAGAAAAAGTTGTCAGACAATGCTTTTGTTTGGTTTATAAAGCTTGTTTTAGGGTAATTTAAGCATTTTTTTGCACGAATTTGAACCTAAAATACTCACTATTTCAAAGAAATCACACGTTTTCACTTCAGAATAGTGATGCACTACAAAAGTTGAGTCAGACAATGCTTTTGTTTGGTTTAAAAATCTTGTTTTTGGGTAATTTGAGCATTTTTTTTGTAATTTGAGCATTTTTTTGAACGAATTTGAAAGTAAAATACTCACTATTTCGATGAAATCGCACGTTTTCGCTTCAGAATAGTGATGCAGAAGAAAAAGTTGAGTCAGACAATGCTGTTCTTTGGTTCAAAAAGCTTGTTTGAGGGTAATTTGAGCATTTTTTTGAAATTTGAGCATTTTTTTGCACGAATTTGAAGGTAAATACTCACTATTTCAATGAAATCACACGTTTTCGCTTCAGAAGAGTGATGCAGAACAAAAAGTTGAGTCAGACTTTTGTTTGGTTTTTTTTGTTTGGTTTAAAAGCTTGCTTTCATGTAATTCCAGCATTTTTTTGCGCGAATTTGAAGCTAAAATACTCACTATATCAATGAAATCACACGTTTTTGCTTCAGAAAAGTGATGCAGAACAAAAAGTTGTCAGACATTGCATTTGTTTGGTTTTAAAAGCTTGTTCTTGGGTAATTTGAGCAATTTTTTGTGCGAATTTGAAGCTAAAATACTCACTATTTCAATGAAATCACGTTTTTGCTTCAGAATAGTGATGCAGAACAAAAAGTTGTCAGACAATGCTTTTGTTTGGTTTATAAAGCTTGTTTTAAGGTAATTTGAGCATTTTTTGCACGAATTTGAACCTAAAGTACTCACTATTTCAATGAAATCACACGTGTTCGCTTCAGAGTAGTGATGCATTGCAAAAAGTTGAGTCAGACAATGCTTTTGTTTGGTTTAAAAAGCTTGCTTTCGTCGAATTTGAGCATTTTTTTTGCGCGAATTTGAAGCTAAAATACTCACTATTTCAATGAAATCACTCGGTTTCGCTTCAGAATAGTGAGGCAGAACAAAAAGTTGTCAGACAATGGTTTTGCTTGGTTTAAAAAGCTTGTTTTATTGTAATTTGAGCATTTTTGTGCAACTTTGAAGCTAAAATACTCACTATTTCAATGAAATCCCACATTTTCGTTTCAGAATAGTGATGCAGAAGAAGAAATTGAGTCAGACAGTGCTTTTCTTTGGTTTAAAAAGCTTGTTTTGGGGTAATTTGAGCATTTTTTGCAAGAATCTGAAGCTAAAATACTCACTATTTCAATGAAATCACACGTTTTCGCTTCAGAAAAGTGATGCAGAACAAAAAGTTGTCAGACAATGCATTTTTTGGTTTAAAAAGCTTGTTCTTGAGTAATTTGAGCATTTTTTTGCATGAATTTGAAGATAAAATACTCACTATTTCAATGAAATCACACGTTTTCGCTTCATCATAGTGATGCAAAACAAAAAGTTGAGTCAGACAATGCTTTTGTTTGGTTCAAAAAGCTTGTTTTAGGGTAATTTGAGCATTTTTTTGCATGAATTTGAAGCTACGATACTCACTATTTCAATGAAATCACACGTTTTCGCTTCAGAATAGTGATGCAGAACAAAAAGTTGAGTCAGACAATGCTTTTGTTTGGTTTAAAAACCTTGTTTTGGGGTAATTTGAGCATTTTTTTTTTTGAAATTTCAGCATTTTTTGCACGAATTTGAAGTTAAACACTCACTATTTCAATGAAATCACACGTTTTCGCTTCAGATTAGTGATACAGAACAAAAAGTTGAGTCAGTGCTTTAGTTTGGTTTAAAAAGCTTGTTTTTGGGGTAATTTGAGCATTTTTTGCACGAATTTGAAGCTAAAGTGCTCACTATTTCAATGAAATCACACGTTTTCGCTTCAGAAAAGTGATGCAGAACAAAAAGTTGTCAGACAATGCATTTTTTAGTTTAAAAAGCTTGTTCTTGGGAAATTTCAGCATTTTTTTGCATGAATTTGAAGATAAAATACTCACTATTTCAATGAAATCACACGTTTTCGCTTCATCATAGTGATGCAGAACAAAAAGTTGTCAGACAATGCTTTTGTTTGGTTCAAAAAGCTTGTTTTAGGGTAATTTGAGCATTTTTTGCATGAAATTGAAGCTACAATACTCACTATTTCAATGAAATCACACGTTTTCGCTGAAGAATGGTGATTGTGAATAAAAAGTTGTCAGACAATGCTTTCCTTTGGTTTAAAAAGCTTGTTTTAGGGTAATTTGAGCATTTTTTTGCATGAATATGAAGCGAAATCATTCACTATTTCAATGAAATCACACGTTTTCGCTTCAGAATAGTGATGCAGAACAAAAAGTTGAGTCAGACAATGCTTTTGTTTGGTTTACAAACCTTGTTTTAGGGTTATTTGAGCATTTTTTTGAAATTTGAGCATTTTTTGCACGAATTTGCAGTTAAATACTCACGATTTCAATGAAATCACACGTTTTCGCTTGAGATTAGTGAGGCAGAACAAAAAGTTGTCAGACAATGGTTTTGCTTGGTTTAAGAAGCTTGTTTTATTGTATTTGAGCATTTTTTGTGCAACTTTGAAGCTAAAATACTCACGATTTCAAGGAAATCCCACATTTTCGCTTCAGAATAGTGAGGCAGAACAAAAAGTTGTCAGACAATGGTTTTGCTTGGTTTAAGAAGCTTGTTTTATTGTATTTGAGCATTTTTTTGTGCAACTTTGAAGCTAATATACTCACTATTTCAAAGAAATCACACGTTTTCACTTCAGAAGAGTGATGCAGAAGAAAAAGTTGAGTCAGACAATGTTTTTGTTTGGTTTATAAAGCTTGTTTTGGGGTAATTTGAGCATTTGTGCACAAATTTGAAGCTAGAATACTCACTATTTCAATGAAATCACACGTTTTCGCTTCAGAATTGTGATGCAGAACATAACGTTGTCAGATAATGGTTATGTTTGGTTTAAAAAGCTTGTTTTATTGAAATGTGAGCATTTTTTGTGCGACGTTGAAGCTAATATACTCACTATTTCAAAGAAATCACACGTTTTCACTTCAGAAGAGTGATGCAGAAGAAAAAGTTGAGTCAGACAATGTTTTTGTTTGGTTTATAAAGCTTGTTTTCGGGTAATTTAAGCATTTTTTTTCAACGAATTTGAAGCTAAAATACTCACTATTTCAATGAAATCACACTTTTTCGCTTCAGAATAGTGATGCAGAACAAAAAGTTGTCAGACAATCCTTTTGTTTGGTTTAAAAAGCTTGTTTTAGGGTAATTGGAGCATTTTTTTTGCGTGAATTTAAAGCTAAAATACTCACTATTTCGATGAAATCGCACGTTTTTGCTTCAGAATAGTGATGCAGAACAAAAAGTTGTCAGACAATGCTTATGTTTGGTTTAAAAAGCTTGTTTTAGGGTAATTTGAGCATTTTTTTTGTAATTTGAGCATTTTTTGCACGAATTTGAAGCTAAAATACTCACTATTTCAATGAAATCACACGTTTTCACTTCAGAAGAGTGATGCAGAACAAAAGGTTGAGTCAGACAATGCTTTTGTTTGGTTTAAAAACCTTGTTTTGGGGTAATTTGAGCATTTTTTTTGAAATTTCAGCATTTTTTGCACGAATTTGAAGCTACGATACTCACTATTTCAATGAAATCACACGTTTTCGCTTCAGATTAGTGATACAGAACAAAAAGTTGAGTCAGTGCTTTAGTTTAGTTTAAAAAGCTTGTTTTTGGGGTAATTTGAGCATTTTTTTGCACGAATTTGAAGCTAAAATACTCACTATTTCAATGAAATCACACGTTTTCGCTTCAGAATAGTGATGCAGTACAAAAAGTTGAGTCAGACAATGCTTTTCTTTGGTTTAAAAAGGTTGTTTTCGGGAAATTTAAGAATTTTGATTGCGCGAATTTGAAGCTAAAGTGCTCACTATTTCAATGAAATCACACGTTTTCGCTTCAGAAAAGTGATGCAGAACAAAAACTTGTCAGACAATGCATTTTTTAGTTTAAAAAGCTTGTTTTAGGGTAATTTGAGCATTTTTTTGCATGAATATGAAGCTAAATCATTCACTATTTCAATGAAATCACACGTTTTCGCTTCAGAATAGTGATGCAGAACAAAAAGTTGAGTCAGACAATGCTTTTGTTTGGTTTACAAACCTTGTTTTAGGGTTATTTGAGCATTTTTTTGAAATTTGAGCATTTTTTGCACGAATTTGCAGTTAAATACTCACGATTTCAATGAAATCACACGTTTTCACTTCAGATTAGTGAGGCAGAACAAAAAGTTGTCAGACAATGGTTTTGCTTGGTTTAAGAAGCTTGTTTTATTGTATTTGAGCATTTTTTGTGCATCTTTGAAGTCAATATACTCACTATTTCAAAGAAATCACACGTTTTCACTTCAGAAGAGTGATGCAGAAGAAAAAGTTGAGTCAGACAATGTTTTTGTGTGGTTTATAAAGCTTGTTTTTGGGTAATTTGAGCATTTGTGCACGAATTTGAAGCTAAAATACTCACTATTTCAATGAAATCACACGTTTTCGCTTCAGAATTGTGATGCAGAACATAACGTTGTCAGATAATGGTTATGTTTGGTTTAAAAAGTTTGTTTTATTGAAATGTGAGTATTTTTTGTGCGACTTTGAAGCAAATATACTCACTATTTCAAAGAAATCACACGTTTTCACTTCAGAAGAGTGATGCAGAAGAAAAGGTTGAGTCAGACAATGCTTTTGTGTGGTTTATAAAGCTTGTTTTAGGGTAATTTGAGCATTTTTTTTGCACGAATTTGAAGCTAAAATACTCACTATTTCAATGAAATCGCAAGTTTTCGCTTCAAAATAGTGATGCAGAACAAAAAGTTGAGTCAGACAATGCTTTTGTTTGCTTTAAAAAGCTTGTTTTAGGGCAATTTGAGCATTTTTTTGCACGAATTTGAAGCTAAAATACTCACTATTTCAAAGATATCACACGTTTTCGCTTCAGAATAGTGATGCAGTACAAAAAGTTGTCAGACAATGCTTTTGTTTCGTTTAAAAAGCTTTTTTTAGGGTAATTTGAGCATTTTTTTTTGTAATTTGAGCATTTTTTGCACGAATTTGAAGCTAAAATACTATTTCAATGAAATCGCACGTTTTCGCTTCAGAATAGTGAGGCAGAAGAAAAAGTTGTCAGACAATGGTTTTGTTTGGTTTAAAAAGCTTGTTTTATTGTAATTTGAGCATTTTTTTGTGTGACTTTCAAGCTAAAATACTCACTATTTCAAAGAAATCACACGTTTTTGCTTCAGATGATTGATGCAGAACAAAAAGTTGAGTCAGACAATGCTGTTGTTTGGTTTAATAAGCTTGTTTTCAGGGAATTTGAGCATTTTTTGCGCGAATTTGAAGCTAAAATACTCACTATTTCAATGAAATGACGTTTTCGCTTCAGAATAGTGATGCAGAAGAAAAAGTTGTCAGACAATGCTTTTGTTTGTTTTTAAAAGCTTGCTTTAGTGTCATTTGAGCATTTTTTTACGCGAATTTGAAGCTGAAATACTCACTATTTCAATGAAATCACACGTTTTCGCTTCAGAATAGTGATGCAGAACAAAAAGTTGAGTCAGGCAATGCTTTTGTTTGGTTTAAAAAGCTTGTTTTATGGTAATTTGAGCATTTTTTGCACGAATTTTAAGCTAAAATACTCACGATTTCAATGAAATCAAGTTTTCCCTAAATAATAGTGATGCAGAACAAAAAGTTGTCAGACAATGCTTTTGTTTTGTTTAAAAAGCTTGTTTGAGGGTAATTTGAGCATTTTTTTGTGTGAATTTGAAGCGAAAATACTCACGATTTCAATGAAAGCACATGTTTTCGCTTCATAATAGTGGTGCACAACAGAAGGTTGAGTCAGACAATGCTTTTGTTTGGTTTAAGAAGCTTGTTTTAGTGTAATTTGAGCATTTTTGCGTGGATTTAAAGCTAAAATACTCACTATTTCAATGAAATCACACGTTTTCGCTTCAGAATAGTGATGCAGAAGAAAAGGTTGAGGAAGACAATGCTTTTATTTGGTTTATAAAGCTAGTTTTATGTTAATTTGAGCATTTTTTGCACGAATTTGAAGCTAAAATACTCACTATTTCAATGAAATCACACGTTTTCGCTTCAGAATAGTGATGCAGAAGAAAAAGTTGAGTCAGACAATGCTTTTGTGTGGTTTAAAAAGCTTGTTTTTGGGTAATTTGAGCATTTTTTTTGTATGAATTTGAAGCTAAAATACTCACTATTTCAAAGAAATCACACGTTTTCGCATGAGAATAGTGATGCATAACAAAAAGTTGAGTCAGACAATGCTTTTGTTTGGTTTAAAAGTCTTGTTTTATGGTAATTTTATTATTTTTTTGCGCGAATTTTAAGCTAAAATACTCACTATTTCATGAAATGACATGTTTTCACTTCAGAAGAGTGATGCAGAAGAAGAAGTTGAGTCAGACAACGCTTTTATTTGGTTTAAAAAGCTTGTTTTAGTGTAATTTGAGCATTTTTGTGTGAATTTAAAGCGAAAATAGTCACTATTTCAATGAAATCACACGTTTTCGCTTCAGAATAGTGATGCAGAAGAAAAAGTTGTCAGACAATGCTTTTGTTTGGTTTATAAAGCTTGTTTTAGGGTAATTTAAGCATTTTTTTGCACGAATTTGAACCTAAAATACTCACTATTTCAAAGAAATCACACGTTTTCACTTCAGAATAGTGATGCAGTACAAAAAGTTGAGTCAGACAATGCTTTTGTTTGGTTTAAAAATCTTGTTTTTGGGTAATTTGAGCATTTTTTTTTGTAATTTGAGCATTTTTTTGAACGAATTTGAAAGTAAAATACTCACTATTTCGATGAAATCGCACGTTTTCGCTTCAGAATAGTGATGCAGAAGAAAAAGTTGAGTCAGACAATGCTGTTCTTTGGTTCAAAAAGCTTGTTTGAGGGTAATTTGAGCATTTTTTTTGAAATTTGAGCATTTTTTTGCACGAATTTGAAGGTAAATACTCACTATTTCAATGAAATCACACGTTTTCGCTTCAGAAGAGTGATGCAGAACAAAAAGTTGAGTCAGACTTTTGTTTGGTTTTTTTGTTTGGTTTAAAAAGCTTGCTTTCATGTAATTCCAGCATTTTTTGCGCGAATTTGAAGCTAAAATACTCACTATATCAATGAAATCACACGTTTTTGCTTCAGAAAAGTGATGCAGAACAAAAAGTTGTCAGACATTGCATTTGTTTGGTTTTAAAAGCTTGTTCTTGGGTAATTTGAGCAATTTTTTGTGCGAATTTGAAGCTAAAATACTCACTATTTCAATGAAATCACGTTTTTGCTTCAGAATAGTGATGCAGAACAAAAAGTTGTCAGACAATGCTTTTGTTTGGTTTATAAAGCTTGTTTTAAGGTAATTTGAGCATTTTTTGCACGAATTTGAACCTAAAGTACTCACTATTTCAATGAAATCACACGTGTTCGCTTCAGAGTAGTGATGCATTGCAAAAAGTTGAGTCAGACAATGCTTTTGTTTGGTTTAAAAAGCTTGCTTTCGTCGAATTTGAGCATTTTTTTTGCGCGAATTTGAAGCTAAAATACTCACTATTTCAATGAAATCACTCGGTTTCGCTTCAGAATAGTGAGGCAGAACAAAAAGTTGTCAGACAATGGTTTTGCTTGGTTTAAAAAGCTTGTTTTATTGTAATTTGAGCATTTTTGTGCAACTTTGAAGCTAAAATACTCACTATTTCAATGAAATCCCACATTTTCGTTTCAGAATAGTGATGCAGAAGAAGAAATTGAGTCAGACAGTGCTTTTCTTTGGTTTAAAAAGCTTGTTTTGGGGTAATTTGAGCATTTTTTGCAAGAATCTGAAGCTAAAATACTCACTATTTCAATGAAATCACACGTTTTCGCTTCAGAAAAGTGATGCAGAACAAAAAGTTGTCAGACAATGCATTTTTTGGTTTAAAAAGCTTGTTCTTGAGTAATTTGAGCATTTTTTTGCATGAATTTGAAGATAAAATACTCACTATTTCAATGAAATCACACGTTTTCGCTTCATCATAGTGATGCAAAACAAAAAGTTGAGTCAGACAATGCTTTTGTTTGGTTCAAAAAGCTTGTTTTAGGGTAATTTGAGCATTTTTTGCATGAATTTGAAGCTACGATACTCACTATTTCAATGAAATCACACGTTTTCGCTTCAGAATAGTGATGCAGAACAAAAAGTTGAGTCAGACAATGCTTTTGTTTGGTTTAAAATCCTTGTTTTGGGGTAATTTGAGCATTTTTTTTTTGAAATTTCAGCATTTTTTGCACGAATTTGAAGTTAAACACTCACTATTTCAATGAAATCACACGTTTTCGCTTCAGATTAGTGATACAGAACAAAAAGTTGAGTCAGTGCTTTAGTTTGGTTTAAAAAGCTTGTTTTTGGGGTAATTTGAGCATTTTTTGCACGAATTTGAAGCTAAAGTGCTCACTATTTCAATGAAATCACACGTTTTCGCTTCAGAAAAGTGATGCAGAACAAAAAGTTGTCAGACAATGCATTTTTTAGTTTAAAAAGCTTGTTCTTGGGAAATTTGAGCATTTTTTTGCATGAATTTGAAGATAAAATACTCACTATTTCAATGAAATCACACGTTTTCGCTTCATCATAGTGATGCAGAACAAAAAGTTGTCAGACAATGCTTTTGTTTGGTTCAAAAAGCTTGTTTTAGGGTAATTTGAGCATTTTTTGCATGAAATTGAAGCTACAATACTCACTATTTCAATGAAATCACACGTTTTCGCTGAAGAATGGTGATTGTGAATAAAAAGTTGTCAGACAATGCTTTCCTTTGGTTTAAAAAGCTTGTTTTAGGGTAATTTGAGCATTTTTTTGCATGAATATGAAGCGAAATCATTCACTATTTCAATGAAATCACACGTTTTCGCTTCAGAATAGTGATGCAGAACAAAAAGTTGAGTCAGACAATGCTTTTGTTTGGTTTACAAACCTTGTTTTAGGGTTATTTGAGCATTTTTTTGAAATTTGAGCATTTTTTGCACGAATTTGCAGTTAAATACTCACGATTTCAATGAAATCACACGTTTTCGCTTGAGATTAGTGAGGCAGAACAAAAAGTTGTCAGACAATGGTTTTGCTTGGTTTAAGAAGCTTGTTTTATTGTATTTGAGCATTTTTTGTGCAACTTTGAAGCTAAAATACTCACGATTTCAAGGAAATCCCACATTTTCGCTTCAGAATAGTGAGGCAGAACAAAAAGTTGTCAGACAATGGTTTTGCTTGGTTTAAGAAGCTTGTTTTATTGTATTTGAGCATTTTTTTGTGCAACTTTGAAGCTAATATACTCACTATTTCAAAGAAATCACACGTTTTCACTTCAGAAGAGTGATGCAGAAGAAAAAGTTGAGTCAGACAATGTTTTTGTTTGGTTTATAAAGCTTGTTTTGGGGTAATTTGAGCATTTGTGCACAAATTTGAAGCTAGAATACTCACTATTTCAATGAAATCACACGTTTTCGCTTCAGAATTGTGATGCAGAACATAACGTTGTCAGATAATGGTTATGTTTGGTTTAAAAAGCTTGTTTTATTGAAATGTGAGCATTTTTTGTGCGACGTTGAAGCTAATATACTCACTATTTCAAAGAAATCACACGTTTTCACTTCAGAAGAGTGATGCAGAAGAAAAAGTTGAGTCAGACAATGTTTTTGTTTGGTTTATAAAGCTTGTTTTCGGGTAATTTAAGCATTTTTTTCAACGAATTTGAAGCTAAAATACTCACTATTTCAATGAAATCACACTTTTTCGCTTCAGAATAGTGATGCAGAACAAAAAGTTGTCAGACAATCCTTTTGTTTGGTTTAAAAAGCTTGTTTTAGGGTAATTGGAGCATTTTTTTTGCGTGAATTTAAAGCTAAAATACTCACTATTTCGATGAAATCGCACGTTTTCGCTTCAGAATAGTGATGCAGAACAAAAAGTTGTCAGACAATGCTTATGTTTGGTTTAAAAAGCTTGTTTTAGGGTAATTTGAGCATTTTTTTGTAATTTGAGCATTTTTTGCACGAATTTGAAGCTAAAATACTCACTATTTCAATGAAATCACACGTTTTCACTTCAGAAGAGTGATGCAGAACAAAAGGTTGAGTCAGACAATGCTTTTGTTTGGTTTAAAAACCTTGTTTTGGGGTAATTTGAGCATTTTTTTTTGAAATTTCAGCATTTTTTTGCACGAATTTGAAGCTACGATACTCACTATTTCAATGAAATCACACGTTTTCGCTTCAGATTAGTGATACAGAACAAAAAGTTGAGTCAGTGCTTTAGTTTAGTTTAAAAAGCTTGTTTTTGGGGTAATTTGAGCATTTTTTTGCACGAATTTGAAGCTAAAATACTCACTATTTCAATGAAATCACACGTTTTCGCTTCAGAATAGTGATGCAGTACAAAAAGTTGAGTCAGACAATGCTTTTCTTTGGTTTAAAAAGGTTGTTTTCGGGAAATTTAAGAATTTTGATTGCGCGAATTTGAAGCTAAAGTGCTCACTATTTCAATGAAATCACACGTTTTCGCTTCAGAAAAGTGATGCAGAACAAAAACTTGTCAGACAATGCATTTTTTAGTTTAAAAAGCTTGTTTTAGGGTAATTTGAGCATTTTTTTGCATGAATATGAAGCTAAATCATTCACTATTTCAATGAAATCACACGTTTTCGCTTCAGAATAGTGATGCAGAACAAAAAGTTGAGTCAGACAATGCTTTTGTTTGGTTTACAAACCTTGTTTTAGGGTTATTTGAGCATTTTTTGAAATTTGAGCATTTTTTGCACGAATTTGCAGTTAAATACTCACGATTTCAATGAAATCACACGTTTTCACTTCAGATTAGTGAGGCAGAACAAAAAGTTGTCAGACAATGGTTTTGCTTGGTTTAAGAAGCTTGTTTTATTGTATTTGAGCATTTTTTGTGCATCTTTGAAGTCAATATACTCACTATTTCAAAGAAATCACACGTTTTCACTTCAGAAGAGTGATGCAGAAGAAAAAGTTGAGTCAGACAATGTTTTTGTGTGGTTTATAAAGCTTGTTTTTGGGTAATTTGAGCATTTGTGCACGAATTTGAAGCTAAAATACTCACTATTTCAATGAAATCACACGTTTTCGCTTCAGAATTGTGATGCAGAACATAACGTTGTCAGATAATGGTTATGTTTGGTTTAAAAAGTTTGTTTTATTGAAATGTGAGTATTTTTTGTGCGACTTTGAAGCAAATATACTCACTATTTCAAAGAAATCACACGTTTTCACTTCAGAAGAGTGATGCAGAAGAAAAGGTTGAGTCAGACAATGCTTTTGTGTGGTTTATAAAGCTTGTTTTAGGGTAATTTGAGCATTTTTTTTGCACGAATTTGAAGCTAAAATACTCACTATTTCAATGAAATCGCAAGTTTTCGCTTCAAAATAGTGATGCAGAACAAAAAGTTGAGTCAGACAATGCTTTTGTTTGCTTTAAAAAGCTTGTTTTAGGGCAATTTGAGCATTTTTTTTGCACGAATTTGAAGCTAAAATACTCACTATTTCAAAGATATCACACGTTTTCGCTTCAGAATAGTGATGCAGTACAAAAAGTTGTCAGACAATGCTTTTGTTTCGTTTAAAAAGCTTTTTTTAGGGTAATTTGAGCATTTTTTTTGTAATTTGAGCATTTTTTGCACGAATTTGAAGCTAAAATACTATTTCAATGAAATCGCACGTTTTCGCTTCAGAATAGTGAGGCAGAAGAAAAAGTTGTCAGACAATGCTTTTGTTTGTTTTTAAAAGCTTGCTTTAGTGTAATTTGAGCATTTTTTTGCGCGAATTTGAAGCTAAAATACTCACTATTTCAAAGAAATCACACGTTTTTGCTTCAGATGATTGATGCAGAACAAAAAGTTGAGTCAGACAATGCTGTTGTTTGGTTTAAAAAGCTTGTTTTCAGGGCATTTGAGCATTTTTTGCGCGAATTTGAAGCTAAAATACTCACTATTTCAATGAAATGACGTTTTCGCTTCGGAATAGTGATGCAGAAGAAAAAGTTGTCAGACAATGCTTTTGTTTGTTTTTAAAAGCTTGCTTTAGTGTAATTTGAGCATTTTTTTACGCGAATTTGAAGCTGAAATACTCACTATTTCAATGAAATCACACGTTTTCGCTTCAGAATAGTGATGCAGAACAAAAAGTTGAGTCAGGCAATGCTTTTGTTTGGTTTAAAAAGCTTGTTTTATGGTAATTTGAGCATTTTTTGCACGAATTTTAAGCTAAAATACTCACGATTTCAATGAAATCAAGTTTTCCCTAAATAATAGTGATGCAGAACAAAAAGTTGTCAGACAATGCTTTTGTTTTGTTTAAAAAGCTTGTTTGAGGGTAATTTGAGCATTTTTTTGTGTGAATTTGAAGCGAAAATACTCACGATTTCAATGAAATCACATGTTTTCGCTTCATAATAGTGGTGCACAACAAAAGGTTGAGTCAGACAATGCTTTTGTTTGGTTTAAGAAGCTTGTTTTAGTGTAATTTGAGCATTTTTGCGTGGATTTAAAGCTAAAATACTCACTATTTCAATGAAATCACACGTTTTCGCTTCAGAATAGTGATGCAGAAGAAAAGGTTGAGGAAGACAATGCTTTTATTTGGTTTATAAAGCTAGTTTTATGTTAATTTGAGCATTTTTTGCACGAATTTGAAGCTAAAATACTCACTATTTCAATGAAATCACACGTTTTCGCTTCAGAATAGTGATGCAGAAGAAAAAGTTGAGTCAGACAATGCTTTTGTGTGGTTTAAAAAGCTTGTTTTTGGGTAATTTGAGCATTTTTTTTGTATGAATTTGAAGCTAAAATACTCACTATTTCAAAGAAATCACACGTTTTCGCATGAGAATAGTGATGCATAACAAAAAGTTGAGTCAGACAATGCTTTTGTTTGGTTTAAAAGTCTTGTTTTATGGTAATTTTATTATTTTTTTGCGCGAATTTTAAGCTAAAATACTCACTATTTCCATGAAATGACATGTTTTCACTTCAGAAGAGTGATGCAGAAGAAGAAGTTGAGTCAGACAACGCTTTTATTTGGTTTAAAAAGCTTGTTTTAGTGTAATTTGAGCATTTTTGTGTGAATTTAAAGCGAAAATAGTCACTATTTCAATGAAATCACACGTTTTCGCTTCAGAATAGTGATGCAGAAGAAAAAGTTGTCAGACAATGCTTTTGTTTGGTTTATAAAGCTTGTTTTAGGGTAATTTAAGCATTTTTTTGCACGAATTTGAACCTAAAATACTCACTATTTCAAAGAAATCACACGTTTTCACTTCAGAATAGTGATGCAGTACAAAAAGTTGAGTCAGACAATGCTTTTGTTTGGTTTAAAAATCTTGTTTTTGGGTAATTTGAGCATTTTTTTTGTAATTTGAGCATTTTTTTGAACGAATTTGAAAGTAAAATACTCACTATTTCGATGAAATCGCACGTTTTCGCTTCAGAATAGTGATGCAGAAGAAAAAGTTGAGTCAGACAATGCTGTTCTTTGGTTCAAAAAGCTTGTTTGAGGGTAATTTGAGCATTTTTTTTGAAATTTGAGCATTTTTTTGCACGAATTTGAAGGTAAATACTCACTATTTCAATGAAATCACACGTTTTCGCTTCAGAAGAGTGATGCAGAACAAAAAGTTGAGTCAGACTTTTGTTTGGTTTTTTTTTGTTTGGTTTAAAAAGCTTGCTTTCATGTAATTCCAGCATTTTTTTGCGCGAATTTGAAGCTAAAATACTCACTATATCAATGAAATCACACGTTTTTGCTTCAGAAAAGTGATGCAGAACAAAAAGTTGTCAGACATTGCATTTGTTTGGTTTTAAAAGCTTGTTCTTGGGTAATTTGAGCAATTTTTTGTGCGAATTTGAAGCTAAAATACTCACTATTTCAATGAAATCACGTTTTTGCTTCAGAATAGTGATGCAGAACAAAAAGTTGTCAGACAATGCTTTTGTTTGGTTTATAAAGCTTGTTTTAAGGTAATTTGAGCATTTTTTGCACGAATTTGAACCTAAAGTACTCACTATTTCAATGAAATCACACGTGTTCGCTTCAGAGTAGTGATGCATTGCAAAAAGTTGAGTCAGACAATGCTTTTGTTTGGTTTAAAAAGCTTGCTTTCGTCGAATTTGAGCATTTTTTTGCGCGAATTTGAAGCTAAAATACTCACTATTTCAATGAAATCACTCGGTTTCGCTTCAGAATAGTGAGGCAGAACAAAAAGTTGTCAGACAATGGTTTTGCTTGGTTTAAAAAGCTTGTTTTATTGTAATTTGAGCATTTTTTGTGCAACTTTGAAGCTAAAATACTCACTATTTCAATGAAATCCCACATTTTCGTTTCAGAATAGTGATGCAGAAGAAGAAATTGAGTCAGACAGTGCTTTTGTTTGGTTTAAAAAGCTTGTTTTGGGGTAATTTGAGCATTTTTTGCAAGAATCTGAAGCTAAAATACTCACTATTTCAATGAAATCACACGTTTTCGCTTCAGAAAAGTGATGCAGAACAAAAAGTTGTCAGACAATGCATTTTTTGGTTTAAAAAGCTTGTTCTTGAGTAATTTGAGCATTTTTTTGCATGAATTTGAAGATAAAATACTCACTATTTCAATGAAATCACACGTTTTCGCTTCATCATAGTGATGCAAAACAAAAAGTTGAGTCAGACAATGCTTTTGTTTGGTTCAAAAAGCTTGTTTTAGGGTAATTTGAGCATTTTTTGCATGAATTTGAAGCTACGATACTCACTATTTCAATGAAATCACACGTTTTCGCTTCAGAATAGTGATGCAGAACAAAAAGTTGAGTCAGACAATGCTTTTGTTTGGTTTAAAAACCTTGTTTTGGGGTAATTTGAGCATTTTTTTTTGAAATTTCAGCATTTTTTGCACGAATTTGAAGTTAAACACTCACTATTTCAATGAAATCACACGTTTTCGCTTCAGATTAGTGATACAGAACAAAAAGTTGAGTCAGTGCTTTAGTTTGGTTTAAAAAGCTTGTTTTTGGGGTAATTTGAGCATTTTTTGCACGAATTTGAAGCTAAAGTGCTCACTATTTCAATGAAATCACACGTTTTCGCTTCAGAAAAGTGATGCAGAACAAAAGTTGTCAGACAATGCATTTTTTAGTTTAAAAGCTTGTTCTTGGGAAATTTGAGCATTTTTTTGCATGAATTTGAAGATAAAATACTCACTATTTCAATGAAATCACACGTTTTCGCTTCATCATAGTGATGCAGAACAAAAAGTTGTCAGACAATGCTTTTGTTTGGTTCAAAAAGCTTGTTTTAGGGTAATTTGAGCATTTTTTGCATGAAATTGAAGCTACAATACTCACTATTTCAATGAAATCACACGTTTTCGCTGAAGAATGGTGATTGTGAATAAAAAGTTGTCAGACAATGCTTTCCTTTGGTTTAAAAAGCTTGTTTTAGGGTAATTTGAGCATTTTTTGCATGAATATGAAGCTAAATCATTCACTATTTCAATGAAATCACACGTTTTCGCTTCAGAATAGTGATGCAGAACAAAAAGTTGAGTCAGACAATGCTTTTGTTTGGTTTACAAACCTTGTTTTAGGGTTATTTGAGCATTTTTTTGAAATTTGAGCATTTTTTGCACGAATTTGCAGTTAAATACTCACGATTTCAATGAAATCACACGTTTTCGCTTGAGATTAGTGAGGCAGAACAAAAAGTTGTCAGACAATGGTTTTGCTTGGTTTAAGAAGCTTGTTTTATTGTATTTGAGCATTTTTTGTGCAACTTTGAAGCTAAAATACTCACGATTTCAAGGAAATCCCACATTTTCGCTTCAGAATAGTGAGGCAGAACAAAAAGTTGTCAGACAATGGTTTTGCTTGGTTTAAGAAGCTTGTTTTATTGTATTTGAGCATTTTTTTGTGCAACTTTGAAGCTAATATACTCACTATTTCAAAGAAATCACACGTTTTCACTTCAGAAGAGTGATGCAGAAGAAAAAGTTGAGTCAGACAATGTTTTTGTTTGGTTTATAAAGCTTGTTTTGGGGTAATTTGAGCATTTGTGCACAAATTTGAAGCTAGAATACTCACTATTTCAATGAAATCACACGTTTTCGCTTCAGAATTGTGATGCAGAACATAACGTTGTCAGATAATGGTTATGTTTGGTTTAAAAAGCTTGTTTTATTGAAATGTGAGCATTTTTTGTGCGACGTTGAAGCTAATATACTCACTATTTCAAAGAAATCACACGTTTTCACTTCAGAAGAGTGATGCAGAAGAAAAAGTTGAGTCAGACAATGTTTTTGTTTGGTTTATAAAGCTTGTTTTCGGGTAATTTAAGCATTTTTTTTCAACGAATTTGAAGCTAAAATACTCACTATTTCAATGAAATCACACGTTTTCACTTCAGAAGAGTGATGCAGAACAAAAGGTTGAGTCAGACAATGCTTTTGTTTGGTTTAAAAACCTTGTTTTGGGGTAATTGGAGCATTTTTTTTGCGTGAATTTAAAGCTAAAATACTCACTATTTCGATGAAATCGCACGTTTTCGCTTCAGAATAGTGATGCAGAACAAAAAGTTGTCAGACAATGCTTATGTTTGGTTTAAAAAGCTTGTTTTAGGGTAATTTGAGCATTTTTTTTGTAATTTGAGCATTTTTTGCACGAATTTGAAGCTAGAATACTCACTATTTCAATGAAATCACACGTTTTCACTTCAGAAGAGTGATGCAGAACAAAAGGTTGAGTCAGACAATGCTTTTGTTTGGTTTAAAAACCTTGTTTTGGGGTAATTTGAGCATTTTTTTTGAAATTTCAGCATTTTTTGCACGAATTTGAAGCTACGATACTCACTATTTCAATGAAATCACACGTTTTCGCTTCAGATTAGTGATACAGAACAAAAAGTTGAGTCAGTGCTTTAGTTTAGTTTAAAAAGCTTGTTTTTGGGGTAATTTGAGCATTTTTTTGCACGAATTTGAAGCTAAAATACTCACTATTTCAATGAAATCACACGTTTTCGCTTCAGAATAGTGATGCAGTACAAAAAGTTGAGTCAGACAATGCTTTTCTTTGGTTTAAAAGGTTGTTTTCGGAAATTTAAGAATTTTGATTGTGCGAATTTGAAGCTAAAGTGCTCACTATTTCAATGAAATCACACGTTTTCGCTTCAGAAAAGTGATGCAGAACAAAAACTTGTCAGACAATGCATTTTTAGTTTAAAAAGCGTGTTTTAGGGTAATTTGAGCATTTTTTTGCATGAATATGAAGCTAAATCATTCACTATTTCAATGAAATCACACGTTTTCGCTTCAGAATAGTGATGCAGAACAAAAAGTTGAGTCAGACAATGCTTTTGTTTGGTTTACAAACCTTGTTTTAGGGTTATTTGAGCATTTTTTTGAAATTTGAGCATTTTTTGCACGAATTTGCAGTTAAATACTCACGATTTCAATGAAATCACACGTTTTCACTTCAGATTAGTGAGGCAGAACAAAAAGTTGTCAGACAATGGTTTTGCTTGGTTTAAGAAGCTTGTTTTATTGTATTTGAGCATTTTTTGTGCATCTTTGAAGTCAATATACTCACTATTTCAAAGAAATCACACGTTTTCACTTCAGAAGAGTGATGCAGAAGAAAAAGTTGAGTCAGACAATGTTTTTGTGTGGTTTATAAAGCTTGTTTTTGGGTAATTTGAGCATTTGTGCACGAATTTGAAGCTAAAATACTCACTATTTCAATGAAATCAAGTTTTCGCTAAATAATAGTGATGCAGAACAAAAAGTTGAGTCAGACAATGCCTTTGTTTGGTTTAAATAGCCTGTTTTACGGTAATTTGAGCATTTTTTTGCACGAATTTGAAGCTAAAATACTCACTGTTTCAACGAAATCACACGTTTACGCTTCAGAATAGTGATGCAGAACAAAAAGTTGAGTAAGACAATGCTTTTGTTTCGTTTAAAAAGCTTTTTTTAGGGTAATTTGAGCATTTTTTTTGTAATTTGAGCATTTTTTGCACGAATTTGAAGCTAAAATACTATTTCAATGAAATCGCACGTTTTCGCTTCAGAATAGTGAGGCAGAAGAAAAAGTTGTCAGACAATGGTTTTGTTTGGTTTAAAAAGCTTGTTTTATTGTAATTTGAGCATTTTTTTGTGTGACTTTCAAGCTAAAATACTCACTATTTCAAAGAAATCACACGTTTTTGCTTCAGATGATTGATGCAGAACAAAAAGTTGAGTCAGACAATGCTGTTGTTTGGTTTAAAAAGCTTGTTTTCAGGGAATTTGAGCATTTTTTGCGCGAATTTGAAGCTAAAATACTCACTATTTCAATGAAATGACGTTTTCGCTTCAGAATAGTGATGCAGAAGAAAAAGTTGTCAGACAATGCTTTTGTTTGTTTTTAAAAGCTTGCTTTAGTGTAATTTGAGCATTTTTTTACGCGAATTTGAAGCTGAAATACTCACTATTTCAATGAAATCACACGTTTTCGCTTCAGAATAGTGATGCAGAACAAAAAGTTGAGTCA
The DNA here is from genome assembly GCF_056783735.1 of Eptatretus burgeri. Lineage (NCBI taxonomy): Eukaryota > Metazoa > Chordata > Myxini > Myxiniformes > Myxinidae > Eptatretus > Eptatretus burgeri. The sequence goes on from NW_028222037.1 coordinate 78,135, forward strand.
GGCAATGCTTTTGTTTGGTTTAAAAGCTTGTTTTATGGTAATTTGAGCATTTTTTGCACGAATTTTAAGCTAAAATACTCACGATTTCAATGAAATCAAGTTTTCCCTAAATAATAGTGATGCAGAACAAAAAGTTGTCAGACAATGCTTTTGTTTTGTTTAAAAAGCTTGTTTGAGGGTAATTTGAGCATTTTTTTGTGTGAATTTGAAGCGAAAATACTCACGATTTCAATGAAATCACATGTTTTCGCTTCATAATAGTGGTGCACAACAAAAGGTTGAGTCAGACAATGCTTTTGTTTGGTTTAAGAAGCTTGTTTTAGTGTAATTTGAGCATTTTTGCGTGGATTTAAAGCTAAAATACTCACTATTTCAATGAAATCACACGTTTTCGCTTCAGAATAGTGATGCAGAAGAAAAGGTTGAGGAAGACAATGCTTTTATTTGGTTTATAAAGCTAGTTTTATGTTAATTTGAGCATTTTTTGCACGAATTTGAAGCTAAAATACTCACTATTTCAATGAAATCACACGTTTTCGCTTCAGAATAGTGATGCAGAAGAAAAAGTTGAGTCAGACAATGCTTTTGTGTGGTTTAAAAAGCTTGTTTTTGGGTAATTTGAGCATTTTTTTTGTATGAATTTGAAGCTAAAATACTCACTATTTCAAAGAAATCACACGTTTTCGCATGAGAATAGTGATGCATAACAAAAAGTTGAGTCAGACAATGCTTTTGTTTGGTTTAAAAGTCTTGTTTTATGGTAATTTTATTATTTTTTTGCGCGAATTTTAAGCTAAAATACTCACTATTTCCATGAAATCACATGTTTTCACTTCAGAAGAGTGATGCAGAAGAAGAAGTTGAGTCAGACAACGCTTTTATTTGGTTTAAAAAGCTTGTTTTAGTGTAATTTGAGCATTTTTGTGTGAATTTAAAGCGAAAATAGTCACTATTTCAATGAAATCACACGTTTTCGCTTCAGAATAGTGATGCAGAAGAAAAAGTTGTCAGACAATGCTTTTGTTTGGTTTATAAAGCTTGTTTTAGGGTAATTTAAGCATTTTTTTGCACGAATTTGAACCTAAAATACTCACTATTTCAAAGAAATCACACGTTTTCACTTCAGAATAGTGATGCAGTACAAAAAGTTGAGTCAGACAATGCTTTTGTTTGGTTTAAAAATCTTGTTTTTGGGTAATTTGAGCATTTTTTTTGTAATTTGAGCATTTTTTTGAACGAATTTGAAAGTAAAATACTCACTATTTCGATGAAATCGCACGTTTTCGCTTCAGAATAGTGATGCAGAAGAAAAAGTTGAGTCAGACAATGCTGTTCTTTGGTTCAAAAAGCTTGTTTGAGGGTAATTTGAGCATTTTTTTGAAATTTGAGCATTTTTTGCACGAATTTGAAGGTAAATACTCACTATTTCAATGAAATCACACGTTTTCGCTTCAGAAGAGTGATGCAGAACAAAAAGTTGAGTCAGACTTTTGTTTGGTTTTTTTTGTTTGGTTTAAAAAGCTTGCTTTCATGTAATTCCAGCATTTTTTTGCGCGAATTTGAAGCTAAAATACTCACTATATCAATGAAATCACACGTTTTTGCTTCAGAAAAGTGATGCAGAACAAAAAGTTGTCAGACATTGCATTTGTTTGGTTTTAAAAGCTTGTTCTTGGGTAATTTGAGCAATTTTTTTGTGCGAATTTGAAGCTAAAATACTCACTATTTCAATGAAATCACGTTTTTGCTTCAGAATAGTGATGCAGAACAAAAAGTTGTCAGACAATGCTTTTGTTTGGTTTATAAAGCTTGTTTTAAGGTAATTTGAGCATTTTTTGCACGAATTTGAACCTAAAGTACTCACTATTTCAATGAAATCACACGTGTTCGCTTCAGAGTAGTGATGCATTGCAAAAAGTTGAGTCAGACAATGCTTTTGTTTGGTTTAAAAAGCTTGCTTTCGTCGAATTTGAGCATTTTTTTGCGCGAATTTGAAGCTAAAATACTCACTATTTCAATGAAATCACTCGGTTTCGCTTCAGAATAGTGAGGCAGAACAAAAAGTTGTCAGACAATGGTTTTGCTTGGTTTAAAAAGCTTGTTTTATTGTAATTTGAGCATTTTTTGTGCAACTTTGAAGCTAAAATACTCACTATTTCAATGAAATCCCACATTTTCGTTTCAGAATAGTGATGCAGAAGAAGAAATTGAGTCAGACAGTGCTTTTGTTTGGTTTAAAAAGCTTGTTTTGGGGTAATTTGAGCATTTTTTGCAAGAATCTGAAGCTAAAATACTCACTATTTCAATGAAATCACACGTTTTCCCTTCAGAAAAGTGATGCAGAACAAAAGTTGTCAGACAATGCATTTTTTGGTTAAAAAGCTTGTTCTTGAGTAATTTGAGCATTTTTTTGCATGAATTTGAAGATAAAATACTCACTATTTCAATGAAATCACACGTTTTCGCTTCATCATAGTGATGCAAAACAAAAAGTTGAGTCAGACAATGCTTTTGTTTGGTTGAAAAAGCTTGTTTTAGGGTAATTTGAGCATTTTTTTGCATGAATTTGAAGCTACGATACTCACTATTTCAATGAAATCACACGTTTTCGCTTCAGAATAGTGATGCAGAACAAAAAGTTGAGTCAGACAATGCTTTTGTTTGGTTTAAAAACCTTGTTTTGGGGTAATTTGAGCATTTTTTTTTGAAATTTCAGCATTTTTTGCACGAATTTGAAGTTAAACACTCACTATTTCAATGAAATCACACGTTTTCGCTTCAGATTAGTGATACAGAACAAAAAGTTGAGTCAGTGCTTTAGTTTGGTTTAAAAAGCTTGTTTTTGGGGTAATTTGAGCATTTTTTGCACGAATTTGAAGCTAAAGTGCTCACTATTTCAATGAAATCACACGTTTTCGCTTCAGAAAAGTGATGCAGAACAAAAAGTTGTCAGACAATGCATTTTTTAGTTTAAAAAGCTTGTTCTTGGGAAATTTGAGCATTTTTTTGCATGAATTTGAAGATAAAATACTCACTATTTCAATGAAATCACACGTTTTCGCTTCATCATAGTGATGCAGAACAAAAAGTTGTCAGACAATGCTTTTGTTTGGTTCAAAAAGCTTGTTTTAGGGTAATTTGAGCATTTTTTGAAAGAAATTGAAGCTACAATACTCACTATTTCAATGAAATCACACGTTTTCGCTGAAGAATGGTGATTGTGAATAAAAAGTTGTCAGACAATGCTTTCCTTTGGTTTAAAAAGCTTGTTTTAGGGTAATTTGAGCATTTTTTTGCATGAATATGAAGCTAAATCATTCACTATTTCAATGAAATCACACGTTTTCGCTTCAGAATAGTGATGCAGAACAAAAAGTTGAGTCAGACAATGCTTTTGTTTGGTTTACAAACCTTGTTTTAGGGTTATTTGAGCATTTTTTTGAAATTTGAGCATTTTTTGCACGAATTTGCAGTTAAATACTCACGATTTCAATGAAATCACACGTTTTTGCTTGAGATTAGTGAGGCAGAACAAAAAGTTGTCAGACAATGGTTTTGCTTGGTTTAAGAAGCTTGTTTTATTGTATTTGAGCATTTTTTGTGCAACTTTGAAGCTAAAATACTCACGATTTCAAGGAAATCCCACATTTTCGCTTCAGAATAGTGAGGCAGAACAAAAAGTTGTCAGTCAAAGGTTTTGCTTGGTTTAAGAAGCTTATTTTATTGTATTTGAGCATTTTTTGTGCATCTTTGAAGCCAATATACTCACTATTTCAAAGAAATCACACGTTTTCACTTCAGAAGAGTGATGCAGAAGAAAATGTTGAGTCAGACAATGTCTTTGTTTGGTTTATAAAGCTTGTTTTGGGGTAATTTGAGCATTTGTGCACGAATTTGAAGCTAAAATACTCACTATTTCAATGAAATCACACGTTTTCGCTTCAGAATTGTGATGCAGAATATAATGTTGTCAGATAATGGTTATGTTTGGTTTAAAAAGTTTGTTTTATTGAAATGTGAGCATTTTTTGTGCGACGTTGAAGCAAATATACTCACTATTTCAAAGAAATCACACGTTTTCACTTCAGAAGAGTGATGCAGAAGAAAAAGTTGAGTCAGACAATGTTTTTGTTTGGTTTATAAAGCTTGTTTTCGGGTAATTTAAGCATTTTTTTCAATGAATTTGAAGCTAAAATACTCACTATTTTAATGAAATCGCACGTTTTCGCTTCAGAATAGTGATGCAGAACAAAAAGTTGTCAGACAATCCTTTCGTTTGGTTTAAAAAGCTTGTTTTAGGGTAATTGGAGCATTTTTTTGCGTGAATTTAAAGCTAAAATACTCACTATTTCGATGAAATCACACGTTTTCGCTTCAGAATAGTGATGCAGAACAAAAAGTTGTCAGACAATGCTTATGTTTGGTTTAAAAGCTTGTTTTAGGGTAATTTGAGCATTTTTTTTGTAATTTGAGCATTTTTTGCGGGAATTTGAAGCTAAAATACTCACTATTTCAATGAAATCATAAGTTTTCGCTTCAGAATAGTGATGCAGAACAAAAAGTTGAGTCAGACAATGCTTTTTTTGGTTTAAAAAGCTTCTTTTAGGGTAATTTGAGCATTTTTTTTGTAATTTGAGCATTTTTTGCACGAATTTGAAGCGAAAATGCTCACTATTGCAATGAAATCACACGTTTTCGCTTCAGAATAGTGATGCAGAACACAAAGTTGTCAGACAATGCTTTTGTTTGGTTTAAAAAGCTTGTTTTTTTGTAATTTGAGCATTTTTTTGTGTGAATTTGAAGCTAAAATACTCACTATTTCAATGAAATCACACGTTTTCGCTTCAGAATAGTGATGCAGAACAAAAAGTTGAGTCAGACAATGCTTTTGTTTGCTTTGAAAAGCTTGTTTTCAGGTAATTTGAGCATTTTTTGCGCGAATTTGAAGCTAAAATACTCACTATTTCAATGAAATCACACGTTTTCCCTTCAGAATAGTGATGCAGAACAAAAAGTTGTCAGACAATGCTTTTGTTTGGTTTTAAAAAGCTTGTTTTAGTGTAATTTGAGCATTTTTTGCGCGAATTTGCAGCTAGAATTCTCACTATTTCAATGAAATCACATGTTTTCGCTTCAGAATAGTGATGCAAAACAAAAAGTTGAGTCAGACAATGCTTTTGTTTGGTTTAAAAAGCTTGTTTTATGGTAATTTGAGCATTTTTTGCACGAATTTGAAGCTCGAAAACTCACTATTTCAATGAAATCACACGTTTTCGCTTCAGAATAGTGATGCAGAACAAAAAGTTGAGTCAGACAATGCTTTTGTTTGGTTTCAAAAGCTTGTTTTTGGGTAATTTGAGCATTTTTTTGTATGAATTTGAAGCTAAAATACTCACTATTTCAAAGAAATCACACGTTTTCGCATGAGAATAGTGATGTATAACAAAAAGTTGAGTCAGACAATGCTTTTGTTTGGTTTAAAAGTCTTGTTTTATGGTAATTTTATTTTTTTTTTTGCGCGAATTTTAAGCTAAAATACTCACTATTTCCATGAAATCACATGTTTTCACTTCAGAAGAGTGATGCAGAAGAAGAAGTTGAGTCAGACAACGCTTTTATTTGGTTTAAAAAGCTTGTTTTAGTGTAATTTGAGCATTTTTGTGTGAATTTAAAGCGAAAATAGTCACTATTTCAATGAAATCACACGTTTTCGCTTCAGAATAGTGATGCAGAAGAAAAAGTTGTCAGACAATGCTTTTGTTTGGTTTATAAAGCTTGTTTTAGGGTAATTTAAGCATTTTTTTGCACGAATTTGAACCTAAAATACTCACTATTTCAAAGAAATCACACGTTTTCACTTCAGAATAGTGATGCAGTACAAAAAGTTGAGTCAGACAATGCTTTTGTTTGGTTTAAAAATCTTGTTTTTGGGTAATTTGAGGATATTTTTTTTTAATTTGAGCATTTTTTTTAGCGAATTTGAAAGTAAAATACTCACTATTTCGATGAAATCACACGTTTTCGCTTCAGAATAGTGATGCAGAAGAAAAAGTTGAGTCAGACAATGCTGTTCTTTGGTTCAAAAAGCTTGTTTGAGGGTAATTTGAGCATTTTTTTGAAATTTGAGCATTTTTTTGCACGAATTTGAAGGTAAATACTCACTATTTCAATGAAATCACACGTTTTCGCTTCAGAAGAGTGATGCAGAACAAAAAGTTCAGTCAGACTTTTGTTTGGTTTTTTTTGTTTGGTTTAAAAGCTTGCTTTCATGTAATTCCAGCATTTTTTTGCGCGAATTTGAAGCTAAAATACTCACTATATCAATGAAATCACACGTTTTTGCTTCAGAAAAGTGATGCAGAACAAAAAGTTGTCAGACATTGCATTTGTTTGGTTTTAAAAGCTTGTTCTTGGGTAATTTGAGCAATTTTTTGTGCGAATTTGAAGCTAAAATACTCACTATTTCAATGAAATCACGTTTTTGCTTCAGAATAGTGATGCAGAACAAAAAGTTGTCAGACAATGCTTTTGTTTGGTTTATAAAGCTTGTTTTAAGGTAATTTGAGCATTTTTTGCACGAATTTGAACCTAAAGTACTCACTATTTCAATGAAATCACACGTGTTCGCTTCAGAGTAGTGATGCATTGCAAAAAGTTGAGTCAGACAATGCTTTTGTTTGGTTTAAAAAGCTTGCTTTCGTCGAATTTGAGCATTTTTTTTGCGCGAATTTGAAGCTAAAATACTCACTATTTCAATGAAATCACTCGGTTTCGCTTCAGAATAGTGAGGCAGAACAAAAAGTTGTCAGACAATGGTTTTGCTTGGTTTAAAAAGCTTGTTTTATTGTAATTTGAGCATTTTTTGTGCAACTTTGAAGCTAAAATACTCACTATTTCAATGAAATCCCACATTTTCGTTTCAGAATAGTGATGCAGAAGAAGAAATTGAGTCAGACAGTGCTTTTGTTTGGTTTAAAAAGCTTGTTTTGGGGTAATTTGAGCATTTTTTGCAAGAATCTGAAGCTAAAATACTCACTATTTCAATGAAATCACACGTTTTCGCTTCAGAAAAGTGATGCAGAACAAAAAGTTGTCAGACAATGCATTTTTTGGTTTAAAAAGCTTGTTCTTGAGTAATTTGAGCATTTTTTTGCATGAATTTGAAGATAAAATACTCACTATTTCAATGAAATCACACGTTTTCGCTTCATCATAGTGATGCAAAACAAAAAGTTGAGTCAGACAATGCTTTTGTTTGGTTTCAAAAGGTTGTTTTAGGGTAATTTGAGCATTTTTTTGCATGAATTTGAAGCTACGATACTCACTATTTCAAAGAAATCACACGTTTTTGCTTCAGATGATTGATGCAGAACAAAAAGTTGAGTCAGACAATGCTTTTGTTTGGTTTAAAAACCTTGTTTTGGGGTAATTTGAGCATTTTTTTTGAAATTTCAGCATTTTTTGCACGAATTTGAGGTTAAACACTCACTATTTCAATGAAATCACACGTTTTCGCTTCAGATTAGTGATACAGAACAAAAAGTTGAGTCAGTGCTTTAGTTTGGTTTAAAAAGCTTGTTTTTGGGGTAATTTGAGCATTTTTTGCACGAATTTGAAGCTAAAGTGCTCACTATTTCAATGAAATCACACGTTTTCGCTTCAGAAAAGTGATGCAGAACAAAAAGTTGTCAGACAATGCATTTTTTAGTTTAAAAAGCTTGTTCTTGGGAAATTTGAGCATTTTTGCGTGGATTTAAAGCTAAAATACTCACTATTTCAATGAAATCACACGTTTTCGCTTCATAATAGTGATGCAAAACAAAAAGTTGAGTCAGACAATGCTTTTGTTTGGTTCAAAAAGCTTGTTTTAGGTAATTTGAGCATTTTTTGAAAGAAATTGAAGCTACAATACTCACTATTTCAATGAAATCACACGTTTTCGCTGAAGAATGGTGATTGTGAATAAAAAGTTGTCAGACAATGCTTTCCTTTGGTTTAAAAAGCTTGTTTTAGGGTAATTTGAGCATTTTTTTGCATGAATATGAAGCTAAATCATTCACTATTTCAATGAAATCACACGTTTTCGCTTCAGAATAGTGATGCAGAACAAAAAGTTGAGTCAGACAATGCTTTTGATTGGTTTACAAACCTTGTTTTAGGGTTATTTGAGCATTTTTTCGAAATTTGAGCATTTTTTGCACGAATTTGCAGTTAAATACTCACGATTTCAATGAAATCACACGTTTTTGCTTGAGATTAGTGAGGCAGAACAAAAAGTTGTCAGACAATGGTTTTGCTTGGTTTAAGAAGCTTGTTTTATTGTATTTGAGCATTTTTTGTGCAACTTTGAAGCTAAAATACTCACGATTTCAAGGAAATCCCACATTTTCGCTTCAGAATAGTGAGGCAGAACAAAAAGTTGTCAGACAATGGTTTTGCTTGGTTTAAGAAGCTTGTTTTATTGTATTTGAGCATTTTTTTGTGCAACTTTGAAGCTAATATACTCACTATTTCAAAGAAATCACACGTTTTCACTTCAGAAGAGTGATGCAGAAGAAAAAGTTGAGTCAGACAATGTTTTTGTTTGGTTTATAAAGCTTGTTTTGGGGTAATTTGAGCATTTGTGCACAAATTTGAAGCTAGAATACTCACTATTTCAATGAAATCACACGTTTTCGCTTCAGAATTGTGATGCAGAACATAACGTTGTCAGATAATGGTTATGTTTGGTTTAAAAAGCTTGTTTTATTGAAATGTGAGCATTTTTTGTGCGACGTTGAAGCTAATATACTCACTATTTCAAAGAAATCACACGTTTTCACTTCAGAAGAGTGATGCAGAAGAAAAAGTTGAGTCAGACAATGTTTTTGTTTGGTTTATAAAGCTTGTTTTCGGGTAATTTAAGCATTTTTTTTCAACGAATTTGAAGCTAAAATACTCACTATTTTAATGAAATCGCACGTTTTCGCTTCAGAATAGTGATGCAGAACAAAAAGTTGTCAGACAATGCTTATGTTTGGTTTAAAAAGCTTGTTTTATGGTAATTGGAGCATTTTTTGCGTGAATTTAAAGCTAAAATACTCACTATTTCGATGAAATCGCACGTTTTCGCTTCAGAATAGTGATGCAGAACAAAAAGTTGTCAGACAATGCTTATGTTTGGTTTAAAAAGCTTGTTTTAGGGTAATTTGAGCATTTTTTTTGTAATTTGAGCATTTTTTGCACGAATTTGAAGCTAAAATACTCACTATTTCAATGAAATCGCAAGTTTTCGCTTCAAAATAGTGATGCAGAACAAAAAGTTGAGTCAGACAATGCTTTTGTTTGCTTTAAAAAGCTTGTTTTAGGGCAATTTGAGCATTTTTTTGCACGAATTTGAAGCTAAAATACTCACTATTTCAAAGATATCACACGTTTTCGCTTCAGAATAGTGATGCAGTACAAAAAGTTGTCAGACAATGCTTTTGTTTCGTTTAAAAAGCTTTTTTTAGGGTAATTTGAGCATTTTTTTTTTGTAATTTGAGCATTTTTTGCACGAATTTGAAGCTAAAATACTATTTCAATGAAATCGCACGTTTTCGCTTCAGAATAGTGAGGCAGAAGAAAAAGTTGTCAGACAATGGTTTTGTTTGGTTTAAAAAGCTTGTTTTATTGTAATTTGAGCATTTTTTTGTGTGACTTTCAAGCTAAAATACTCACTATTTCAAAGAAATCACACGTTTTTGCTTCAGATGATTGATGCAGAACAAAAAGTTGAGTCAGACAATGCTGTTGTTTGGTTTAAAAAGCTTGTTTTCAGGGAATTTGAGCATTTTTTGCGCGAATTTGAAGCTAAAATACTCACTATTTCAATGAAATGACGTTTTCGCTTCAGAATAGTGATGCAGAAGAAAAAGTTGTCAGACAATGCTTTTGTTTGTTTTTAAAAGCTTGCTTTAGTGTAATTTGAGCATTTTTTTACGCGAATTTGAAGCTGAAATACTCACTATTTCAATGAAATCACACGTTTTCGCTTCAGAATAGTGATGCAGAACAAAAAGTTGAGTCAGGCAATGCTTTTGTTTGGTTTAAAAAGCTTGTTTTATGGTAATTTGAGCATTTTTTGCACGAATTTTAAGCTAAAATACTCACGATTTCAATGAAATCAAGTTTTCCCTAAATAATAGTGATGCAGAACAAAAAGTTGTCAGACAATGCTTTTGTTTTGTTTAAAAAGCTTGTTTGAGGGTAATTTGAGCATTTTTTTGTGTGAATTTGAAGCGAAAATACTCACGATTTCAATGAAATCACATGTTTTCGCTTCATAATAGTGGTGCACAACAAAAGGTTGAGTCAGACAATGCTTTTGTTTGGTTTAAAAAGCTTGTTTTTGGGTAATTTGAGCATTTTTTTGTATGAATTTGAAGCTAAAATACTCACTATTTCAAAGAAATCACACGTTTTCGCATGAGAATAGTGATGTATAACAAAAAGTTGAGTCAGACAATGCTTTTGTTTGGTTTAAAAGTCTTGTTTTATGGTAATTTTATTTTTTTTTTTGCGCGAATTTTAAGCTAAAATACTCACTATTTCCATGAAATCACATGTTTTCACTTCAGAAGAGTGATGCAGAAGAAGAAGTTGAGTCAGACAACGCTTTTATTTGGTTTAAAAAGCTTGTTTTAGTGTAATTTGAGCATTTTTGTGTGAATTTAAAGCGAAAATAGTCACTATTTCAATGAAATCACACGTTTTCGCTTCAGAATAGTGATGCAGAAGAAAAAGTTGTCAGACAATGCTTTTGTTTGGTTTATAAAGCTTGTTTTAGGGTAATTTAAGCATTTTTTTGCACGAATTTGAACCTAAAATACTCACTATTTCAAAGAAATCACACGTTTTCACTTCAGAATAGTGATGCAGTACAAAAAGTTGAGTCAGACAATGCTTTTGTTTGGTTTAAAAATCTTGTTTTTGGGTAATTTGAGCATTTTTTTTGTAATTTGAGCATTTTTTTGAACGAATTTGAAAGTAAAATACTCACTATTTCGATGAAATCGCACGTTTTCGCTTCAGAATAGTGATGCAGAAGAAAAAGTTGAGTCAGACAATGCTGTTCTTTGGTTCAAAAAGCTTGTTTGAGGGTAATTTGAGCATTTTTTTGAAATTTGAGCATTTTTTTGCACGAATTTGGAGGTAAATACTCACTATTTCAATGAAATCACACGTTTTCGCTTCCGAAGAGTGATGCAGAACAAAAAGTTGTGTCAGACTTTTGTTTGGTTTTTTTGTTTGGTTTAAAAGCTTGCTTTCATGTAATTCCAGCATTTTTTGCGCGAATTTGAAGCTAAAATACTCACTATATCAATGAAATCACACGTTTTTGCTTCAGAAAAGTGATGCAGAACAAAAAGTTGTCAGACATTGCATTTGTTTGGTTTTAAAAGCTTGTTCTTGGGTAATTTGAGCAATTTTTTTGTGCGAATTTGAAGCTAAAATACTCACTATTTCAATGAAATCACGTTTTTGCTTCAGAATAGTGATGCAGAACAAAAAGTTGTCAGACAATGCTTTTGTTTGGTTTATAAAGCTTGTTTTAAGGTAATTTGAGCATTTTTTGCACGAATTTGAACCTAAAGTACTCACTATTTCAATGAAATCACACGTGTTCGCTTCAGAGTAGTGATGCATTGCAAAAAGTTGAGTCAGACAATGCTTTTGTTTGGTTTAAAAGCTTGCTTTCGTCGAATTTGAGCATTTTTTTTGCGCGAATTTGAAGCTAAAATACTCACTATTTCAATGAAATCACTCGGTTTCGCTTCAGAATAGTGAGGCAGAACAAAAAGTTGTCAGACAATGGTTTTGCTTGGTTTAAAAAGCTTGTTTTATTGTAATTTGAGCATTTTTTGTGCAACTTTGAAGCTAAAATACTCACTATTTCAATGAAATCCCACATTTTCGTTTCAGAATAGTGATGCAGAAGAAGAAATTGAGTCAGACAGTGCTTTTGTTTGGTTTAAAAAGCTTGTTTTGGGGTAATTTGAGCATTTTTTGCAAGAATCTGAAGCTAAAATACTCACTATTTCAATGAAATCACACGTTTTCGCTTCAGAAAAGTGATGCAGAACAAAAAGTTGTCAGACAATGCATTTTTTGGTTTAAAAAGCTTGTTCTTGAGTAATTTGAGCATTTTTTTGCATGAATTTGAAGATAAAATACTCACTATTTCAATGAAATCACACGTTTTCGCTTCATCATAGTGATGCAAAACAAAAAGTTGAGTCAGACAATGCTTTTGTTTGGTTTCAAAAGGTTGTTTTAGGGTAATTTGAGCATTTTTTTGCATGAATTTGAAGCTACGATACTCACTATTTCAATGAAATCACACGTTTTCGCTTCAGAATAGTGATGCAGAACAAAAAGTTGAGTCAGACAATGCTTTTGTTTGGTTTAAAAACCTTGTTTTGGGGTAATTTGAGCATTTTTTTGAAATTTCAGCATTTTTTGCACGAATTTGAAGTTAAACACTCACTATTTCAATGAAATCACACGTTTTCGCTTCAGATTAGTGATACAGAACAAAAAGTTGAGTCAGTGCTTTAGTTTGGTTTAAAAAGCTTGTTTTTGGGGTAATTTGAGCATTTTTTGCACGAATTTGAAGCTAAAGTGCTCACTATTTCAATGAAATCACACGTTTTCGCTTCAGAAAAGTGATGCAGAACAGAAAGGTGTGAGAGAATGCATTTTTTAGTTTAAAAGCTTGTTCTTGGGAAATTTGAGCATTTTTTGCATGAATTTGAAGATAAAATACTCACTATTTCAATGAAATCACACGTTTTCGCTTCATCATAGTGATGCAGAACAAAAAGTTGTCAGACAATGCTTTTGTTTGGTTCAAAAAGCTTGTTTTAGGGTAATTTGAGCATTTTTTGCATGAAATTGAAGCTACAATACTCACTATTTCAATGAAATCACACGTTTTCGCTGAAGAATGGTGATTGTGAATAAAAAGTTGTCAGACAATGCTTTCCTTTGGTTTAAAAAGCTTGTTTTAGGGTAATTTGAGCATTTTTTTGCATGAATATGAAGCTAAATCATTCACTATTTCAATGAAATCACACGTTTTCGCTTCAGAATAGTGATGCAGAACAAAAAGTTGAGTCAGACAATGCTTTTGTTTGGTTTACAAACCTTGTTTTAGGGTTATTTGAGCATTTTTTTGAAATTTGAGCATTTTTTGCACGAATTTGCAGTTAAATACTCACGATTTCAATGAAATCACACGTTTTTGCTTGAGATTAGTGAGGCAGAACAAAAAGTTGTCAGACAATGGTTTTGCTTGGTTTAAGAAGCTTGTTTTATTGTATTTGAGCATTTTTTGTGCAACTTTGAAGCTAAAATACTCACGATTTCAAGGAAATCCCACATTTTCGCTTCAGAATAGTGAGGCAGAACAAAAAGTTGTCAGACAATGGTTTTGCTTGGTTTAAGAAGCTTGTTTTATTGTATTTGAGCATTTTTTTGTGCAACTTTGAAGCTAATATACTCACTATTTCAAAGAAATCACACGTTTTCACTTCAGAAGAGTGATGCAGAAGAAAAAGTTGAGTCAGACAATGTTTTTGTTTGGTTTATAAAGCTTGTTTTGGGGTAATTTGAGCATTTGTGCACAAATTTGAAGCTAGAATACTCACTATTTCAATGAAATCACACGTTTTCGCTTCAGAATTGTGATGCAGAACATAACGTTGTCAGATAATGGTTATGTTTGGTTTAAAAAGCTTGTTTTATTGAAATGTGAGCATTTTTTGTGCGACGTTGAAGCTAATATACTCACTATTTCAAAGAAATCACACGTTTTCACTTCAGAAGAGTGATGCAGAAGAAAAAGTTGAGTCAGACAATGTTTTTGTTTGGTTTATAAAGCTTGTTTTCGGGTAATTTAAGCATTTTTTTCAACGAATTTGAAGCTAAAATACTCACTATTTTAATGAAATCGCACGTTTTCGCTTCAGAATAGTGAGGCAGAAGAAAAAGTTGTCAGACAATGGTTTTGTTTGGTTTAAAAAGCTTGTTTTATTGTAATTTGAGCATTTTTTTTGAAATTTCAGAATTTTTTGCACGAATTTGAGGTTAAACACTCACTATTTCAATGAAATCACACGTTTTAGCTTCAGATTAGTGATACAGAACAAAAAGTTTCGTCAGACAACGCTTATGTTTGGTTTAAAAAGCTTGTTTTAGGGTAATTTGAGCATTTTTTTGTAATTTGAGCATTTTTTGCACGAATTTGAAGCTAAAATACTCACTATTTCAATGAAATCACACGTTTTCACTTCAGAAGAGTGATGCAGAACAAAAGGTTGAGTCAGACAATGCTTTTGTTTGGTTTAAAAACCTTGTTTTGGGGTAATTTGAGCATTTTTTTTGAAATTTCAACATTTTTTGCACGAATTTGAAGCTACGATACTCACTATTTCAATGAAATCACACGTTTTCGCTTCAGATTAGTGATACAGAACAAAAAGTTGTCAGTCAGTGCTTTAGTTTAGTTTAAAAAGCTTGTTTTTGGGTAATTTGAGCATTTTTTTGCATGAATTTGAAGATAAAATACTCACTATTTCAATGAAATCACACGTTTTCGCTTCAGAATAGTGATGCAGTACAAAAAGTTGAGTCAGACAATGCTTTTGTTTGGTTTAAAAAGGTTGTTTTCGGAAATTTAAGAATTTTGATTGCATGAATTTGAAGCTAAAGTGCTCACTATTTCAATGAAATCACACGTTTTCGCTTCAGAAAAGTGATGCAGAACAAAAAGTTGTCAGACAATGCATTTTTTAGTTTAAAAAGCTTGTTTTAGGGTAATTTGAGCATTTTTTTGCATGAATATGAAGCTAAATCATTCACTATTTCAATGAAATCACACGTTTTCGCTTCAGAATAGTGATGCAGAACAAAAAGTTGAGTCAGACAATGCTTTTGTTTGGTTTACAAACCTTGTTTTAGGGTTATTTGAGCATTTTTTTGAAATTTGAGCATTTTTTGCACGAATTTGCAGTTAAATACTCACGATTTCAATGAAATCACACGTTTTCACTTCAGATTAGTGAGGCAGAACAAAAAGTTGTCAGACAATGGTTTTGCTTGGTTTAAGAAGCTTGTTTTATTGTATTTGAGCATTTTTTGTGCATCTTTGAAGTCAATATACTCACTATTTCAAAGAAATCACACGTTTTCACTTCAGAAGAGTGATGCAGAAGAAAAAGTTGAGTCAGACAATGTTTTTGTGTGGTTTATAAAGCTTGTTTTTGGGTAATTTGAGCATTTGTGCACGAATTTGAAGCTAAAATACTCACTATTTCAATGAAATCACACGTTTTCGCTTCAGAATTGTGATGCAGAACATAACGTTGTCAGATAATGGTTATGTTTGGTTTAAAAGTTTGTTTTATTGAAATGTGAGCATTTTTTGTGCGACTTTGAAGCAAATATACTCACTATTTCAAAGAAATCACACGTTTTCACTTCAGAAGAGTGATGCAGAAGAAAAGGTTGAGTCAGACAATGCTTTTGTGTGGTTTATAAAGCTTGTTTTAGGGTAATTTGAGCATTTTTTTTGCACGAATTTGAAGCTAAAATACTCACTATTTCAATGAAATCGCAAGTTTTCGCTTCAAAATAGTGATGCAGAACAAAAAGTTGAGTCAGACAATGCTTTTGTTTGCTTTAAAAAGCTTGTTTTAGGGCAATTTGAGCATTTTTTTGCACGAATTTGAAGCTAAAATACTCACTATTTCAAAGATATCACACGTTTTCGCTTCAGAATAGTGATGCAGTACAAAAAGTTGTCAGACAATGCTTTTGTTTCGTTTAAAAAGCTTTTTTTAGGGTAATTTGAGCATTTTTTTTGTAATTTGAGCATTTTTTGCACGAATTTGAAGCTAAAATACTATTTCAATGAAATCGCACGTTTTCGCTTCAGAATAGTGAGGCAGAAGAAAAAGTTGTCAGACAATGGTTTTGTTTGGTTTAAAAAGCTTGTTTTATTGTAATTTGAGCATTTTTTTGTGTGACTTTCAAGCTAAAATACTCACTATTTCAAAGAAATCACACGTTTTTGCTTCAGATGATTGATGCAGAACAAAAAGTTGAGTCAGACAATGCTGTTGTTTGGTTTAAAAAGCTTGTTTTCAGGGAATTTGAGCATTTTTTGCGCGAATTTGAAGCTAAAATACTCACTATTTCAATGAAATGACGTTTTCGCTTCAGAATAGTGATGCAGAAGAAAAAGTTGTCAGACAATGCTTTTGTTTGTTTTTAAAAGCTTGCTTTAGTGTAATTTGAGCATTTTTTACGCGAATTTGAAGCTGAAATACTCACTATTTCAATGAAATCACACGTTTTCGCTTCAGAATAGTGATGCAGAACAAAAAGTTGAGTCAGGCAATGCTTTTGTTTGGTTTAAAAAGCTTGTTTTATGGTAATTTGAGCATTTTTTGCACGAATTTTAAGCTAAAATACTCACGATTTCAATGAAATCAAGTTTTCCCTAAATAATAGTGATGCAGAACAAAAAGTTGTCAGACAATGCTTTTGTTTTGTTTAAAAAGCTTGTTTGAGGGTAATTTGAGCATTTTTTTGTGTGAATTTGAAGCGAAAATACTCACGATTTCAATGAAAGCACATGTTTTCGCTTCATAATAGTGGTGCACAACAGAAGGTTGAGTCAGACAATGCTTTTGTTTGGTTTAAGAAGCTTGTTTTAGTGTAATTTGAGCATTTTTGCATGGATTTAAAGCTAAAATACTCACTATTTCAATGAAATCACACGTTTTCGCTTCAGAATAGTGATGCAGAAGAAAAGGTTGAGGAAGACAATGCTTTTATTTGGTTTATAAAGCTAGTTTTATGTTAATTTGAGCATTTTTTTGCACGAATTTGAAGCTAAAATACTCACTATTTCAATGAAATCACACGTTTTCGCTTCAGAATAGTGATGCAGAAGAAAAAGTTGAGTCAGACAATGCTTTTGTGTGGTTTAAAAAGCTTGTTTTTGGGTAATTTGAGAATTTTTTTTGTATGAATTTGAAGCTAAAATACTCACTATTTCAAAGAAATCACACGTTTTCGCATGAGAATAGTGATGCATAACAAAAAGTTGAGTCAGACAATGCTTTTGTTTGGTTTAAAAGTCTTGTTTTATGGTAATTTTATTATTTTTTTGCACGAATTTTAAGCTAAAATACTCACTATTTCATGAAATGACATGTTTTCACTTCAGAAGAGTGATGCAGAAGAAGAAGTTGAGTCAGACAACGCTTTTATTTGGTTTAAAAAGCTTGTTTTAGTGTAATTTGAGCATTTTTGTGTGAATTTAAAGCGAAAATAGTCACTATTTCAATGAAATCACACGTTTTCGCTTCAGAATAGTGATGCAGAAGAAAAAGTTGTCAAACAATGCTTTTGTTTGGTTTATAAAGCTTGTTTTAGGGTAATTTAAGCATTTTTTTGCACGAATTTGAACCTAAAATACTCACTATTTCAAAGAAATCACACGTTTTCACTTCAGAATAGTGATGCAGTACAAAAAGTTGAGTCAGACAATGCTTTTGTTTGGTTTAAAAATCTTGTTTTTGGGTAATTTGAGCATTTTTTTGTAATTTGAGCATTTTTTTGAACGAATTTGAAAGTAAAATACTCACTATTTCGATGAAATCGCACGTTTTCGCTTCAGAATAGTGATGCAGAAGAAAAAGTTGAGTCAGACAATGCTGTTCTTTGGTTCAAAAAGCTTGTTTGAGGGTAATTTGAGCATTTTTTTGAAATTTGAGCATTTTTTTGCACGAATTTGAAGGTAAATACTCACTATTTCAATGAAATCACACGTTTTCGCTTCAGAAGAGTGATGCAGAACAAAAAGTTGAGTCAGACTTTTGTTTGGTTTTTTTGTTTGGTTTAAAAAGCTTGCTTTCATGTAATTCCAGCATTTTTTTGCGCGAATTTGAAGCTAAAATACTCACTATATCAATGAAATCACACGTTTTTGCTTCAGAAAAGTGATGCAGAACAAAAAGTTGTCAGACATTGCATTTGTTTGGTTTTAAAAGCTTGTTCTTGGGTAATTTGAGCAATTTTTTGTGCGAATTTGAAGCTAAAATACTCACTATTTCAATGAAATCACGTTTTTGCTTCAGAATAGTGATGCAGAACAAAAAGTTGTCAGACAATGCTTTTGTTTGGTTTATAAAGCTTGTTTTAAGGTAATTTGAGCATTTTTTGCACGAATTTGAACCTAAAGTACTCACTATTTCAATGAAATCACACGTGTTCGCTTCAGAGTAGTGATGCATTGCAAAAAGTTGAGTCAGACAATGCTTTTGTTTGGTTTAAAAAGCTTGCTTTCGTCGAATTTGAGCATTTTTTTTGCGCGAATTTGAAGCTAAAATACTCACTATTTCAATGAAATCACTCGGTTTCGCTTCAGAATAGTGAGGCAGAACAAAAAGTTGTCAGACAATGGTTTTGCTTGGTTTAAAAAGCTTGTTTTATTGTAATTTGAGCATTTTTGTGCAACTTTGAAGCTAAAATACTCACTATTTCAATGAAATCCCACATTTTCGTTTCAGAATAGTGATGCAGAAGAAGAAATTGAGTCAGACAGTGCTTTTCTTTGGTTTAAAAAGCTTGTTTTGGGGTAATTTGAGCATTTTTTGCAAGAATCTGAAGCTAAAATACTCACTATTTCAATGAAATCACACGTTTTCGCTTCAGAAAAGTGATGCAGAACAAAAAGTTGTCAGACAATGCATTTTTTGGTTTAAAAAGCTTGTTCTTGAGTAATTTGAGCATTTTTTTGCATGAATTTGAAGATAAAATACTCACTATTTCAATGAAATCACACGTTTTCGCTTCATCATAGTGATGCAAAACAAAAAGTTGAGTCAGACAATGCTTTTGTTTGGTTCAAAAAGCTTGTTTTAGGGTAATTTGAGCATTTTTTTGCATGAATTTGAAGCTACGATACTCACTATTTCAATGAAATCACACGTTTTCGCTTCAGAATAGTGATGCAGAACAAAAAGTTGAGTCAGACAATGCTTTTGTTTGGTTTAAAATCCTTGTTTTGGGGTAATTTGAGCATTTTTTTTTTTGAAATTTCAGCATTTTTTGCACGAATTTGAAGTTAAACACTCACTATTTCAATGAAATCACACGTTTTCGCTTCAGATTAGTGATACAGAACAAAAAGTTGAGTCAGTGCTTTAGTTTGGTTTAAAAAGCTTGTTTTTGGGGTAATTTGCGCATTTTTTGCACGAATTTGAAGCTAAAGTGCTCACTATTTCAATGAAATCACACGTTTTCGCTTCAGAAAAGTGATGCAGAACAAAAAGTTGTCAGACAATGCATTTTTTAGTTTAAAAAGCTTGTTCTTGGGAAATTTGAGCATTTTTTTGCATGAATTTGAAGATAAAATACTCACTATTTCAATGAAATCACACGTTTTCGCTTCATCATAGTGATGCAGAACAAAAAGTTGTCAGACAATGCTTTTGTTTGGTTCAAAAAGCTTGTTTTAGGGTAATTTGAGCATTTTTTGCATGAAATTGAAGCTACAATACTCACTATTTCAATGAAATCACACGTTTTCGCTGAAGAATGGTGATTGTGAATAAAAAGTTGTGAGACAATGCTTTTCTTTGGTTTAAAAAGCTTGTTTTAGGGTAATTTGAGCATTTTTTTGCATGAATATGAAGCTAAATCATTCACTATTTCAATGAAATCACACGTTTTTGCTTCAGAATAGTGATGCAGAACAAAAAGTTGAGTCAGACAATGCTTTTGTTTGGTTTACAAACCTTGTTTTAGGGTTATTTGAGCATTTTTTTGAAATTTGAGCATTTTTTGAACGAATTTGCAGTTAAATACTCACGATTTCAATGAAATCACACGTTTTCGCTTGAGATTAGTGAGGCAGAACAAAAAGTTGTCAGACAATGGTTTTGCTTGGTTTAAGAAGCTTGTTTTATTGTATTTGAGCATTTTTTGTGCAACTTTGAAGCTAAAATACTCACGATTTCAAGGAAATCCCACATTTTCGCTTCAGAATAGTGAGGCAGAACAAAAAGTTGTCAGACAATGGTTTTGCTTGGTTTAAGAAGCTTGTTTTATTGTATTTGAGCATTTTTTTGTGCAACTTTGAAGCTAATATACTCACTATTTCAAAGAAATCACACGTTTTCACTTCAGAAGAGTGATGCAGAAGAAAAAGTTGAGTCAGACAATGTTTTTGTTTGGTTTATAAAGCTTGTTTTGGGGTAATTTGAGCATTTGTGCACAAATTTGAAGCTAGAATACTCACTATTTCAATGAAATCACACGTTTTCGCTTCAGAATTGTGATGCAGAACATAACGTTGTCAGATAATGGTTATGTTTGGTTTAAAAAGCTTGTTTTATTGAAATGTGAGCATTTTTTGTGCGACGTTGAAGCTAATATACTCACTATTTCAAAGAAATCACACGTTTTCACTTCAGAAGAGTGATGCAGAAGAAAAAGTTGAGTCAGACAATGTTTTTGTTTGGTTTATAAAGCTTGTTTTCGGGTAATTTAAGCATTTTTTTTCAACGAATTTGAAGCTAAAATACTCACTATTTCAATGAAATCACACTTTTTCGCTTCAGAATAGTGATGCAGAACAAAAAGTTGTCAGACAATCCTTTTGTTTGGTTTAAAAAGCTTGTTTTAGGGTAATTGGAGCATTTTTTTGCGTGAATTTAAAGCTAAAATACTCACTATTTCAATGAAATCGCACGTTTTCGCTTCAGAATAGTGATGCAGAACAAAAAGTTGTCAGACAATGCTTATGTTTGGTTTAAAAAGCTTGTTTTAGGGTAATTTGAGCATTTTTTTTGTAATTTGAGCATTTTTTGCACGAATTTGAAGCTAAAATACTCACTATTTCAATGAAATCACACGTTTTCACTTCAGAAGAGTGATGCAGAACAAAAGGTTGAGTCAGACAATGCTTTTGTTTGGTTTAAAAACCTTGTTTTGGGGTAATTTGAGCATTTTTTTTGAAATTTCAGCATTTTTTGCACGAATTTGAAGCTACGATACTCACTATTTCAATGAAATCACACGTTTTCGCTTCAGATTAGTGATACAGAACAAAAAGTTGAGTCAGTGCTTTAGTTTAGTTTAAAAAGCTTGTTTTTGGGGTAATTTGAGCATTTTTTTGCACGAATTTGAAGCTAAAATACTCACTATTTCAATGAAATCACACGTTTTCGCTTCAGAATAGTGATGCAGTACAAAAAGTTGAGTCAGACAATGCTTTTCTTTGGTTTAAAAAGGTTGTTTTCGGGAAATTTAAGAATTTTGATTGCGCGAATTTGAAGCTAAAGTGCTCACTATTTCAATGAAATCACACGTTTTCGCTTCAGAAAAGTGATGCAGAACAAAAACTTGTCAGACAATGCATTTTTTAGTTTAAAAAGCTTGTTTTAGGGTAATTTGAGCATTTTTTTGCATGAATATGAAGCTAAATCATTCACTATTTCAATGAAATCACACGTTTTCGCTTCAGAATAGTGATGCAGAACAAAAAGTTGAGTCAGACAATGCTTTTGTTTGGTTTACAAACCTTGTTTTAGGGTTATTTGAGCATTTTTTTGAAATTTGAGCATTTTTTGCACGAATTTGCAGTTAAATACTCACGATTTCAATGAAATCACACGTTTTCACTTCAGATTAGTGAGGCAGAACAAAAAGTTGTCAGACAATGGTTTTGCTTGGTTTAAGAAGCTTGTTTTATTGTATTTGAGCATTTTTTGTGCATCTTTGAAGTCAATATACTCACTATTTCAAAGAAATCACACGTTTTCACTTCAGAAGAGTGATGCAGAAGAAAAAGTTGAGTCAGACAATGTTTTTGTGTGGTTTATAAAGCTTGTTTTTGGGTAATTTGAGCATTTGTGCACGAATTTGAAGCTAAAATACTCACTATTTCAATGAAATCACACGTTTTCGCTTCAGAATTGTGATGCAGAACATAACGTTGTCAGATAATGGTTATGTTTGGTTTAAAAAGTTTGTTTTATTGAAATGTGAGTATTTTTTGTGCGACTTTGAAGCAAATATACTCACTATTTCAAAGAAATCACACGTTTTCACATCAGAAGAGTGATGCAGAAGAAAAGGTTGAGTCAGACAATGCTTTTGTGTGGTTTATAAAGCTTGTTTTAGGGTAATTTGAGCATTTTTTTGCACGAATTTGAAGCTAAAATACTCACTATTTCAATGAAATCGCAAGTTTTCGCTTCAAAATAGTGATGCAGAACAAAAAGTTGAGTCAGACAATGCTTTTGTTTCGTTTAAAAAGCTTTTTTTAGGGTAATTTGAGCATTTTTTTTGTAATTTGAGCATTTTTTGCACGAATTTGAAGCTAAAATACTATTTCAATGAAATCGCACGTTTTCGCTTCAGAATAGTGAGGCAGAAGAAAAAGTTGTCAGACAATGGTTTTGTTTGGTTTAAAAAGCTTGTTTTATTGTAATTTGAGCATTTTTTTGTGTGACTTTCAAGCTAAAATACTCACTATTTCAAAGAAATCACACGTTTTTGCTTCAGATGATTGATGCAGAACAAAAAGTTGAGTCAGACAATGCTGTTGTTTGGTTTAAAAAGCTTGTTTTCAGGGAATTTGAGCATTTTTTGCGCGAATTTGAAGCTAAAATACTCACTATTTCAATGAAATGACGTTTTCGCTTCAGAATAGTGATGCAGAAGAAAAAGTTGTCAGACAATGCTTTTGTTTGTTTTTAAAAGCTTGCTTTAGTGTAATTTGAGCATTTTTTTACGCGAATTTGAAGCTGAAATACTCACTATTTCAATGAAATCACACGTTTTCGCTTCAGAATAGTGATGCAGAACAAAAAGTTGAGTCAGGCAATGCTTTTGTTTGGTTTAAAAAGCTTGTTTTATGGTAATTTGAGCATTTTTTGCACGAATTTTAAGCTAAAATACTCACGATTTCAATGAAATCAAGTTTTCCCTAAATAATAGTGATGCAGAACAAAAAGTTGTCAGACAGTGCTTTTGTTTTGTTTAAAAAGCTTGTTTGAGGGTAATTTGAGCATTTTTTTGTGTGAATTTGAAGCGAAAATACTCACGATTTCAATGAAATCACATGTTTTCGCTTCATAATAGTGGTGCACAACAAAAGGTTGAGTCAGACAATGCTTTTGTTTGGTTTAAGAAGCTTGTTTTAGTGTAATTTGAGCATTTTTGCGTGGATTTAAAGCTAAAATACTCACTATTTCAATGAAATCACACGTTTTCGCTTCAGAATAGTGATGCAGAAGAAAAGGTTGAGGAAGACAATGCTTTTATTTGGTTTATAAAGCTAGTTTTATGTTAATTTGAGCATTTTTTGCACGAATTTGAAGCTAAAATACTCACTATTTCAATGAAATCACACGTTTTCGCTTCAGAATAGTGATGCAGAAGAAAAAGTTGAGTCAGACAATGCTTTTGTGTGGTTTAAAAAGCTTGTTTTTGGGTAATTTGAGCATTTTTTTGTATGAATTTGAAGCTAAAATACTCACTATTTCAAAGAAATCACACGTTTTCGCATGAGAATAGTGATGCACAACAAAAAGTTGAGTCAGACAATGCTTTTGTTTGGTTTAAAAGTCTTGTTTTATGGTAATTTTATTATTTTTTTGCGCGAATTTTAAGCTAAAATACTCACTATTTCCATGAAATGACATGTTTTCACTTCAGAAGAGTGATGCAGAAGAAGAAGTTGAGTCAGACAACGCTTTTATTTGGTTTAAAAAGCTTGTTTTAGTGTAATTTGAGCATTTTTGTGTGCATTTAAAGCGAAAATAGTCACTATTTCAATGAAATCACACGTTTTCGCTTCAGAATAGTGATGCAGAAGAAAAAGTTGTCAGACAATGCTTTTGTTTGGTTTATAAAGCTTGTTTTAGGGTAATTTAAGCATTTTTTTGCACGAATTTGAACCTAAAATACTCACTATTTCAAAGAAATCACACGTTTTCACTTCAGAATAGTGATGCAGTACAAAAAGTTGAGTCAGACAATGCTTTTGTTTGGTTTAAAAATCTTGTTTTTGGGTAATTTGAGCATTTTTTTTTGTAATTTGAGCATTTTTTTGAACGAATTTGAAAGTAAAATACTCACTATTTCGATGAAATCGCACGTTTTCGCTTCAGAATAGTGATGCAGAAGAAAAAGTTGAGTCAGACAATGCTGTTCTTTGGTTCAAAAAGCTTGTTTGAGGGTAATTTGAGCATTTTTTTGAAATTTGAGCATTTTTTTGCACGAATTTGAAGGTAAATACTCACTATTTCAATGAAATCACACGTTTTCGCTTCAGAAGAGTGATGCAGAACAAAAAGTTGAGTCAGACTTTTGTTTGGTTTTTTTTTGTTTGGTTTAAAAAGCTTGCTTTCATGTAATTCCAGCATTTTTTTGCGCGAATTTGAAGCTAAAATACTCACTATATCAATGAAATCACACGTTTTTGCTTCAGAAAAGTGATGCAGAACAAAAAGTTGTCAGACATTGCATTTGTTTCGTTTTAAAAGCTTGTTCTTGGGTAATTTGAGCAATTTTTTGTGCGAATTTGAAGCTAAAATACTCACTATTTCAATGAAATCACGTTTTTGCTTCAGAATAGTGATGCAGAACAAAAAGTTGTCAGACAATGCTTTTGTTTGGTTTATAAAGCTTGTTTTAAGGTAATTTGAGCATTTTTTGCACGAATTTGAACCTAAAGTACTCACTATTTCAATGAAATCACACGTGTTCGCTTCAGAGTAGTGATGCATTGCAAAAAGTTGAGTCAGACAATGCTTTTGTTTGGTTTAAAAAGCTTGCTTTCGTCGAATTTGAGCATTTTTTTTGCGCGAATTTGAAGCTAAAATACTCACTATTTCAATGAAATCACTCGGTTTCGCTTCAGAATAGTGAGGCAGAACAAAAAGTTGTCAGACAATGGTTTTGCTTGGTTTAAAAAGCTTGTTTTATTGTAATTTGAGCATTTTTTGTGCAACTTTGAAGCTAAAATACTCACTATTTCAATGAAATCCCACATTTTCGTTTCAGAATAGTGATGCAGAAGAAGAAATTGAGTCAGACAGTGCTTTTCTTTGGTTTAAAAAGCTTGTTTTGGGGTAATTTGAGCATTTTTTGCATGAATTTGAAGATAAAATACTCACTATTTCAATGAGATCACACGTTTTCGCTTCATCATAGTGATGCAAAACAAAAAGTTGAGTCAGACAATGCTTTTGTTTGGTTCAAAAAGCTTGTTTTAGGGTAATTTGAGCATTTTTTTGCATGAATTTGAAGCTACGATACTCACTATTTCAATGAAATCACACGTTTTCGCTTCAGAATAGTGATGCAGAACAAAAAGTTGAGTCAGACAATGCTTTTGTTTGGTTTAAAAACCTTGTTTTGGGGGTAATTTGAGCATTTTTTTTTTGAAATTTCAGCATTTTTTGCACGAATTTGAAGTTAAACACTCACTATTTCAATGAAATCACACGTTTTCGCTTCAGATTAGTGATACAGAACAAAAAGTTGAGTCACTGCTTTAGTTTGGTTTAAAAAGCTTGTTTTTGGGGTAATTTGAGCATTTTTTGCACGAATTTGAAGCTAAAGTGCTCACTATTTCAATGAAATCACACGTTTTCGCTTCAGAAAAGTGATGCAGAACAAAAAGTTGTCAGACAATGCATTTTTTAGTTTAAAAAGCTTGTTCTTGGGAAATTTGAGCATTTTTTTGCATGAATTTGAAGATAAAATACTCACTATTTCAATGAAATCACACGTTTTCGCTTCATCATAGTGATGCAGAACAAAAAGTTGTCAGACAATGCTTTTGTTTGGTTCAAAAAGCTTGTTTTAGGGTAATTTGAGCATTTTTTGCATGAAATTGAAGCTACAATACTCACTATTTCAATGAAATCACACGTTTTCGCTGAAGAATGGTGATTGTGAATAAAAAGTTGT
>NW_028222038.1:0-35000 GCF_056783735.1 Eptatretus burgeri
ACATATACACACACATATACACACACATACATACATACATACATACACACACATACACACACATACATACACATACACACACATACATACATACACACACATACATACACACATACACAAACACACACACATACATACACACATACATTCACATATACACACACATACATATACACACACATACATACACACATACATATACACACATACACATACCTACACACATACACAAACACACACATACATACACATATACACACACACACACATACAAACATATATACACACACACACATACAAACATATATACACACACACACATACCTACACACACACACACATGCAAACATATACACACACACACATACCTACACACACACACACACACACACATACAAACATATTGTTGCGGATTCGCGCCCGCCGGCGTGCTGACGGCCACGTAACTCGAATCGCAGCACGTCGCCCACCGGACGGACAATCCAGTCGTGACCCTCTTGGACTAACGCCGGGAACCAGTCACGGGTGGACCTTTCGGTCTCACCGCGATCGAGCCAATCAGCCCCCGCGTGGGATAGGGTTGCTCGCCAAATTCGACCTACCTAAGTACCCACGCGGAGGGTAGACCGGGCGATCGCACCTCGCCGCAGGTCGACTTCGGACACGGGCCACTTAAGCGACCCGTTCCGTACTATCGGGATAACCGAGCGGTGTTATTCGTCGACCTCGACGGTTCGATTAATTATCGGGCGTATTCAGCCCACTACCAACCCTTTACGTGAAGCAAGATGAGGATTCAATTAAGGAAATGACGAAGCGAAGCGGGAAACAGTTCAACACAAAAGCACATTTATTCGCGACGAACGGAAAGCACACATATTCAATTCCACCAAAAGCAGAACAGAAAAGAAAACAGAAAACAGAAAAGAAAAACACAATTCAATTTACACAAAAAGCAAATGCGACAATGCAGATCTAATACCGATTACACGAGCACACGGCAACACTTATACAATTTTACTTCACAGACGGCGCCGACAACACATACCCAAAACCAAGGAAAGAATACCCTCAAGGATGAGGCGGGCCTGAGGCCGAGACCGGGTCGGGCCTACCCGTCTGGTGATGAGACGCGGAGCGGCGATGGTGCCTCAACTCCGTGGGCCTCGCGGGCAGTGTCTGGTAGGGGGTGGGAAAGGGGCCCCCTTGGTCGCACTATCTCAGCGCGGGGGGAAACAGGAGGGGGTTGCTGATGCTCTGGGTATAGAGGATTTTTATTGTCCCGCGACGAGCGTCTCCACCTCGGCCAGGTCGCGCTGTCGGCCTCCCTGGGGTGCAGCTCCCTGCACGACGCGAGCACCCCCTCGTCTGCCCTCGCCGCCTCTCCACAGCTCCGTCCCCTCCGCTCCGACTCCAACGCACACGACGACCAGCTCCTTCTTGCCAACTCCACCGCCCGCGAAGTCTTAACTCTCTGTTCTCGACTCTCCTACTCTCTGGACTGACGAACACGGTCGCTTTTTATCAGCCCCGTGGCTTCGCCCTCTCATCTTTGACCCCCTCCCTTCGACCTTTCACCTCGCCTCCCCATTGGCCCGAGAAAAAGTGGGCGTGAATGCTTTTTGATCCATAAATTTGCATATATCGATCGCCCTCCAACGCCCTGGAGGCGGGGCCAAATCGCCCCTCGCTCACCGATTGGACGGCAAAAAGTGGGCGTGTGTCGTTTTTGATCCGTTTTTGAAGCACAAAATCCGTGATTTTGTACACGCTGTTCGGCGCGCGCCCTGCACGAGTCCAACACCGGTACCCACAGGCGGCGCAAGAACGGTGGCGATGCGACGGTTGCGAGGTGTGACGTGAAGGTCGTGGCGGTTGTGGTGAAGCGGTGGTTGGTGGTGGTAACAATGGCGGTTGGTCCAAATTAAAGATAGTAAAAGAAAAACGGCTATCCTGAAGAGTCGCAGCACGCATAAATGACATGTATTCCCACTAGACAACGGGTTTGGGCCTAACTACACATGTACTTACCGAGATACCTCACCTAAGGGACCTGAATGGTGGTTTGCGAATTTGGTAACCACAACAATATACACACACACACATACATACATACACACACACATACATACACACATACACATACCTACACACATACACAAACACACACATACATACATACACATATACACACATACCTACACACACACACACACACACACACACATGCAAACATATACACACACACACACACATACCTACACACACACACACATACAAACATACACACACACACACATACATACACACACACATACATACACACATATACACATATACCTACACACATACCTACACACATACACAAACACACACACACATACATACATATACACACATTGTGCGTGAGGATCACCGAGAATTTCTGCGATTTCTCCGGGATTCCGAACGACCCATTAAACCCACTTTGTCTGCCGTGGAGTTGGTTAACGATCCGGAGTTTCGTTCCATAACCGTATTAACTTCCAAGCATGAACGTTCTTTTTAAATACTGTTACATCTGAGGGGCGGTATGCATTCAAAGGGTAATTAGGATGTTTAATTAGGTATGCCATGCTGTTCGAGTGTACCAGGATCTCGATGTAATAAGTAGCAATTCAGTGATGATAAGTTGTCTAGTAAATGTCCATTTCTTCAAGGGGGAAATGATAATTGTCACGTAATTAGA
The DNA here is from genome assembly GCF_056783735.1 of Eptatretus burgeri. Taxonomy (NCBI): domain Eukaryota; kingdom Metazoa; phylum Chordata; class Myxini; order Myxiniformes; family Myxinidae; genus Eptatretus; species Eptatretus burgeri. The sequence goes on from NW_028222038.1 coordinate 2,729, forward strand.
TAGGGAGACGGGTTAGGGTAAGTGTGTCTGCGTAAACCCTTTTAGTATTCCCTGGAGGCTTGCCGTGACGTAACAGGACAGTGCTGCGGATGGCTCCGCCCCGTGATCACGATTGGCGGAAGGCGACGGCAGAGGGCCAATAAAAGGGCTCGATTGGAAGTGACGAGGACTCGAGGATAAAAAGGTTCTGTTCGGGGAAAAGGGGTGGAAGAAGAAGATCGATAAAGAAAAAGCGTTTTGGTGGGGGCTGTTGGGTCGGAGCGTGCTCGATTGTTGCGCTGGTTCGTTCCTGGATTCGTCGTGTCTCGTGGCCTTGCTGTGCCTCGTGCCTCACCTCGGTTGGCTCCGGGGTTCTGCTGGCTCGGAGTACGGGGTCGAACGGCGGACGGACCTGCCTCCCTCTCCTGCTCGCATCTTGGCGCCAGAACTGGCTCCCTGGCGGCTGTGAGCGGACTCGGGCCGACACCAGGAGGTCGACATCACCACGGTGCCTCCTGCCCCTGACGAGCGCAACGCCAGCTCGTCCGGTGCCAATCCAGGGACTGTTGCGTCTACACCACGGGCCAGCCTGACCACCAGGACGAGCTACGTTTTGTGTGTGTGTGTTTGTGTGTACCTGGCGCCTTAGAGGGTTTGAGATTTGTTTCGCCATTGGAATTGTTTGTGTTTTCCCCACGCCCGAACCCACACCACCATCCCGTCGAATCGCCCCGCATCCCTCCTCTTGCCGAGTCTTATTATTATTTCTGGTTAGAGAAATAAACACTATTAACTCAGTGAAAAGCTACTCGTCCCACCTTCCTCGTCCCGTTTGCTGTAGAGCGATTAAAACCGCCATCTTTGGGTTATAAAAAAATAAACCGCCTTCATCGTTTCGGCTGATTCTACGTTGGCAGGACTATTCAAGTCCCGTGGACGTCACAATACGTTTCTCGGAGTGGAACTCTGCGATCAAAGGTGTTGCTTTGTTGGTCCACTTCTTACGTTTGTTCAAGTCAAAGAGGCAGCCAATCACAACGGTCAACATGATCACCGACATCTTCCAGTTCATCTTATGGAAGAGGCGACAACAATCATCATTGGCAACGTTCATCTTGAGTCCGATGCATTGGTAATTCACAACCTCACTCATGGCAGGCAAGTGGACAAGTCCAGCACCCTGCGTCATCTCCACTGCAGCAGGCGAGAACGACTCTTCCCTGGTCTGGCGGGACGTGTGAACGTATCTGAAAAGGCACGGTTTTTTTTACCATGCATTTGAAGTGTTTTATTACAAATATATGTTCCAGAATAATGTCCACCTTACATCCATCTGAAGAACAGTACACACATTGATGAGCAACACTGCCTGTGAAACACCAGGCTGATAGTTTATAGCTGGGTCAGGAATTAAACCCAGGCTAGACGACTTTGAAGCAAGTGTGCGTACCCTCTAGGCCATCATGTCAGCCCACAGAAGAGAAAGAATCAAGAATGCAATTAAGACAGTGCGGCAAACACATGATAAACAATTAAGGGAAAGATAAGGAAAGTGAACATCTCTCTGGCTATTCTCAGAGACCAGCCTCAACGCCGTCGAGTCTGGCAGTTCACTCGAGCAGATTGGCAGGTTCTGCAAGCAGAATCTCTCTTCAGTGCTGCTCTCCCATATCTCCTGCCCTTGATGTTAACTCTCCTTTTTTCACTAAAATGAGCGCAAAAAATATTGTGCATTACATACCTGTAGGTGAAATGAATACCACGTGACCAAGGGAATGGGGGATCTTTGTTAATTTGAAATTTTTTGTCACGGCCTCATAACGGACTTGAAGCATACTTGGCCAAGAACATTTCGGACACACCTGCCTTGAAGTACAGCTTTGTTTTCGCAAAGCAAGCACGTCGGATATGGCCAAGGATCGCAGCTGCCACATTCGATCCAAACCCGAACCAGGCAAAGGAGTCGGGTCTCTGAGCTGCGAGACCCCAACACTTGGAGATCCTGAAATGCTCAGATAAACTTGTAACATTTTAAAGCAATTAGTTTCCGAAACAAGATGATATTCAATATCCAAGATGGACAAAAATCCAACTTCTCACGGTTCAGGTAAACTCCGTTCGCTCGGATGGACTGATGTACCCTTTGCTGGCTTGGGTATGAATCTGGAATTTGTCCATGGTGCTGGTGACAGCTTTCAGACTCTTCACGAAGGACACCGTGAGATCTTTAACGACCACCAAGGAATGATGCCAGTCGAGACATCCGTTTAACGTCTATCCGAGGGATCGTACACACATTGACGAATCACCCTGCATGCGAAACACCGGAATGACAGTTTATGGCTGGGTTGGGATTCAAGCTCAGGTGAGATGGCTCAGAGGTGAGTGTGTATACCTGTGAGCCATGCTGTACAGGTAAACAAATATGGGTTTGCTGGGGGTTGGGGGGTGCAGCTGATGTACTACCCCCTGTGGATTGGAGGAATAATTTGAGTGTACGGGCAACAACTCACCACCTCCTTGGGAAAGGCACTGTGAGATCGTCCAAGGGTTGGTGCACAAACATCGACATGTACGCCTTGCCTGCGAAACACCAGGATGGCAGTTTATCGCCGAGTCAAGATTCAAACTCTATATGGACAGTCTTTTCCACTGACAGCTCCGTCACAGAGGAAGACTCAGTAAACCAATTCGAGGTAGATTTAATCAGATTGCACACCAACATGTTCAGTGTCATTAACATTGTCACATTGGTGTGTCATGGTTCTTGTACACTCACTGACCCAATCACAGGAGCTGTTTTTTAATGTGTGAGTATCCTGTGCATCGGTGATGATATCTATGTCTATCTATCCAAGTTGTTTCACCCTCACTTTGTTTTGGGGAATCCATTCAAAGGGAAGTTTCACTCGAACCAAGTTTGCATTTCCTTTGGTTAAAAACAATTAATCAAATTAGCTCCACCTTTCCACCCAAGTCTCTCCATGAACCGGCTGACCCCGCCATTTTCTGCTTCCAGCCCCTTTAAGCTGACGTCAGACTTCGTTTTTGGACCGATGACGGTGACACGTTCGGTCCCAATGGATGGATGAATCTGTCTCCTCGAAGGCGACAATGTTTCCAAACACGGCCATCGTCAAGGGTTCCTGAACAATCAACAACCTCCGTCACCAATCTGTTGTTTCCTGGACAAACAAACGTGCCGACCATTCCAGTCTTCCACACTGAGGAAACATGCACATGATTCACCCTGAGGGAAGCCACAACCAAAGGGTTTTATTGCGCACGCTCCGCCCCCCCCTGGTGACGTCAATCTTGGAACATTCTCGGATACGTGAATGTAAAACACTGGGCGGTGTATAAACACGGTTGGGTTTGATTTCTATCTTGAAAATGTTTAACGTGTGGTACATTGTTTATCTCTTCGTCGACCGGTGCGGTTACGGAGAGTGAGGAGAGAATTATAATAAATATAAGATGCAGACTCGGCGCATTCCAAAACACCGTTTGAGGAAACCGGAAGTGCGTAATAACGACGGTGTTGTTGCCACCAGGTGATCAGAGGCTGGATCAACACTAAATATTATTGTTGTTCAGGTTGGCTTCTGAGTTTTAATATTAATGTCATTATTATTCAGAATTTTAATTGTGTGGTAGTTTTTTCGAGGAACACGATCAATTGATGAGTTTTCCTGCTTCATCGGTCACGTGGTCCGGCGACGCGAATCTGCCTCTGGGAAACCGTGATTGTGTCGTGATCACGTGATTTACTTTCTCCACAACACTTCGGGCCCTCGACTCGGGTTCCTCACAGTCTCCTGCAGTCACCGCGATGCGCGATGATCCGGGAGGATTCACGATCGGTTCACCCGAGGATGAGGAGTCCGGACCCGGTACGTGACGTTCTCTCAGTGACGAGATCTTGTGGTTCCTGGATGTTTCCTTTTCACGGATTGTTCGTGTTTCAGATGGTGTTGTGAAGGTGAAGATCGAGTCCGAGTTCGTGGATGATTCGTTCCCTCCATACGAAGGTTTGGCCCACAAACTCATTCCCTCATTCATTCCTGATGACACTCATTCCCTCCACCACCGAAGGTGAAGGATCACGATATCTCACAAAGTTGTGGACGGATTCGGATGAACCTTGGTGGACACGTTGGTTGGGTTCGTGTAGTAAATCCCTGCCGTGGTTAATTGAATCACCTTGTTGTCCTTTTTTAATGAATGTTATTGTTAAACTGTTAAACGTTCCTGACACGTTTGTTTTTGTCCTTTTCTTTTTCCCAGATCTTGTTGTGAAAATGAACATCAAATCTGAGTTTGTGGATGAATCGCCCTCTCAAGACGAAGGTCTGAACCTCAACGACATCGTCGTTGTACCATTTACAAACAACGATTAATGTACATTCTGCGGAGGTTGTTGTCCAGACAGACGTTGTACTTACCTTCATGCCGTGTAGGTACTCGAACCCCAAGCTCGTTTAGAAACCGAATTTGTTTCGATCGTCGAGACGTTCACAGAGAACTTGCACGTGGCCGACGGGTGTGATCGAATCGATCGGTCACCGACATGAACTCCCATCCATGAAAATACCGAGTACGAGTACACTGAACGGATCAGAACACAACAGAACAAAAGGAGTTCAGCAGAGAGGGAAACACCAACAGCGGAGTTGAAGGGCAAGACAGTGGGCGGCAGACGAAAAATGGGTTTGAGGAGTAATTGGGTGGATAAGATGGACACAGAAGAAAACTCTCAGGAGATAAAGTTTAAATTTGGAAGGAGGACAGGGTGGGGTGGGGGTTAACGAGGGTAAAAAAGATCATCGTTTTGGATGGGGGATGATTTGAGATGGTGGGGAACAGCTGTCTTCAAAACCTGGAGGGAAGAAGGAGATTGAAGAGAATCTCGAAGTTGGTTACACAGGTAAGGAAAAAAGAGGAACAAATGAGTGGACGTGAGCAGCAATCTTGGATTTAGGCAGTTCCACCAGAAGGTCAGGCCAGATTATATCTGTGACTTGCTGCAGATACCATGTAAACCTGTAATAACCTGTTTCACGGTCGGGTTGTCGGCGACAAAACCGTCTCTCCCACCAGGTTTTCTGGTGAGAGTTCCCTGAAAATATCTGCTGTTCTTCCTCCGCTCCTATCGGTTCTTCTGACCACGTGCTTGTCAAAGTAGACATCTCTCTGGCTGTTATTGGAGAACCAGCTCACCGCAGTCGAGTCTGGCATTTCACTCAGGCCGACTGGCAGGATCTTCAAGCAGCCATCAAACTTCGAGACTGGTCTCCTACCGCTATTTTCTCCAACATCAACTCGTCCTGGGAATTCTTTTAAAGAAACTTGCTCTCTCTCATGCACGGATTTATCCCCTCTCGTCTTCAGTTGTCAAACCCTTCCTCCCGCCCATGGTTCATTGAAGCTTGTGGCGAGGGAGTTGTCCTGAAACAACTTGCCTTTGCCTCATGGAAAGCAAACCCACCTCAGGGCAATCTCAGTTCCTTCCATAAAGGTCGGAATAAGTGTATCTACCCTCAGGAGAGCCAAAAAACAACATCTTTCTAAGCTCGTCTGAACTCTCAAACCTCTCTCCCTTCTCCAAATCCTGGTGGCGTCTCATCATATCTGTTTCTGGTGTATGTTCCCCCTCTATCCCCTCCCTTACCTCAAATGGCCGCACTGCTGATACCGCACGTGAAAAGGCGGAATGCTTAAACTCGGTGTTTCATCGTAATCCTGTGTCCGAAACCCATCGCATTCTGTGCCCACCTTACCCAGTCGCACCCAACTGACCCTGGACTCTGTGTCCTCTTCTTCTGACAAGGTGGATAGCTTGCTGTCAAACCTCGACTAAGATTCTGCAACCGGTCCAGACGGCATCAGCCCATGTGTCGTAAAAACCTCCTCCTCTGCTCTTGCTCATCCTCTCTCTGTTCTATTCACCCTCTCATTTGCTCAAGGTCATCTGCCATCTGCTTGGAAATCAGCAAACATCACTGCCCTGCATAAAAAATGTGCTGAAATAGATTCCTGCAACAACAGACCAATCAGCCTTCTCCCAATCATCAGCAACGTTATGGAATCCATTGTCGCTTCAGACATTAAATCCTTCCTCTTCTCCAATGGCTTGATTTCCAATCATCAATTTGGTTTCAGACCAGGTCACTCTTCCCTTTGTGTGCTGCTTCTTCTCTCCCAACAATGGATGCAGGTCCTCTATGCCGGACATGAAATCAAACCCATGTCCCTCGACATATCACGTGCTTTTGACACGGTCTGGCACCCTGCCCTGCTCACCAAACTCTCCACTCATGGCTCGCAGACTTCCTCTCCTGTCGCAGTCAACGTGTGGCTCTCAATGGAGTTCTTTCATCCCCTCTTCCTGTCCAGGCTGGAGTTCCTCAAGGCAGCGTTCTGGGCCCTGTTCTTTTTCTGGTTTTCATCAATGATCTCTCTGACTCTCTGGAAAATTCTCTTGATCTCTGTGCTGATGACTCCACCCTCTGCTGTACCATCTGTCATCTCTCAGACCAGAAAGCAGCAGCTTCTTCACTCTCTGCAGATCTGGGTAAAATCACAAACTTGTCCAACACATGAAACATGTCTTTCAATCCAGACAAATCTCACGCTCTCACGATGTCTCTCACGTGCCCAACGCATGGGGGTTGGGGTTTGGAGTGGGGAGGGGTGGGTGCATGTCCAAACGTTGTTGAGTTTTCCAGGGGGTTGGGGGGTGTTTCCAGAGCCATGATGTGATGACCTTTTTCATCACAAATGAAAATGACCTGTTAAATTTGGACGTTTCTGGGTGAGCTTTCCCGTAACCTTGAATGAGGTTCTGATGGAGCTTTTCTCTGTGAGCCAAGACTTTGCCAAGAGATCTCACTACAAGCTGGTCGATGGAAGAAAAAAAAGTGACGCCTCCTCCCTGAGAAGATGAGGAAGAGGGAGGAAGAAGAGTCTGCAGTTGGAAAATCGGTTATCCATCTCTTGATGTCAAAGTAAAATGTGTTTTTATTTGTGACCTCACTGCTTTGAGCTCTGAAAGTTAATTCACGATGAAACTTTCCACGTTCAGATTTTTAACCACAATGCACCTAAATATGCGTTTCAAACGGTCATGAGGAGGTCATCTGGCCCACTGTTTCCGTTTTGAACTCCAGAGTTAATTTATTTACGACAGCTTCACTCCTCCACACCCTGTAAACCGCATTCGACCCTTTAATACCCACTTAGACCCTGTTGAGGCCTGTCAGACCCCTTCGCACCCAATTAGACCCTTTTGATATGTATGGACCTTCTTCGAACCTCACAACACTTTTCAGACCGACAGACCTCTGAAGACTCTTTGGACAATTTCAGACTATTTGGACACCTCAGGCCCCTTTTGCTTTTTCGCCCTTCGACCCCTTTCCTGTTGAAACCTGAGTACGTCTAGTAATTACATACTATTGAAATGTTATTCTGATGATGCATTTTCAGATGCTGTCCAGTTAGTTTTGTGTTTCATTGTCTTTACAGATAAAGAAATGAAAATCGTTTCTTTTACCAACTCTGCCCAGTTCGACCAGGAAGGTCATTTCAATCAGCAAATACCTTCTTCTCAGGACAATGACAGATCGAGCAGTGTCTCTTCCAACAACTACAGAAGCTGTTTAAAGGTGATCAAGCAGATCCAAGGAAACGGGGAACTCCACAAGTGTTTCGTGTGTAACAAGGCATTTACCACTTCATCAACTTTACATCAACATAAACTAGTACATTCTGGGAATAAATCCTACCAGTGTTCTGTTTATGACAAGGCATTTTCTCAATCATCACATTTAAATCAACATGAACGAGTCCATTCCGGGGATAAACCCTACAAGTGTTCTGTTTGTAACAAGGAGTTTTCTCAATCAACAAATTTACAAAAACATAAACGAGTACATTCTGGGGATAAACCATACAAGTGTTCTGTGTGTAACAAGGCGTTTTCTCAATCATCACATTTAAATCAACATGAACGAGTACATTCCGGGGATAAACCCTACAAGTGTTCTGTTTGTAACAAGGAGTTTTCTCAATCAACAAATTTACAAAAACATAAACGAGTACATTCTGGGGATAAACCATACAAGTGTTCTGTGTGTAACAAGGCGTTTTCTCAATCATCAAATTTACATCAACATGAACGAGTACATTCTGGGGATAAACCCTTCAAGTGTTCTGTGTGTAACAAGGCATTTGCTGATTCATCATCTTTCCGTAAACATGAACGAATACATTCTGGGGATAAACCCTACAAGTGTTCTGTGTGTAACAAGGCATTTGCTGATTCATCATCTTTCCGTAAACATAAACGAGTACATTCTGGCGATAAACCCTACAAGTGTTCTGTGTGTAACAAGGCGTTTTCTCAATCATCAAATTTACATCAACATGAACGAGTACATTCTGGGGATAAACCCTACAAGTGTTCTGTGTGTAACAAGGCGTTTACTCAATCATCAAATTTACATCAACATGAACGAATACATTCCGGGGATAAACCCTTCAAGTGTTCTGTGTGTAACAAGGCATTTGCTGATTCATCATCTTTCCGTAAACATGAACGAATACATTCTGGGGATAAACCCTACAAGTGTTCTGTGTGTAACAAGGCATTTGCTGATTCATCATCTTTACATCAACATGAACGAGTACATTCCGGAGATAAACCCTACAAGTGTTCTGTGTGTAACAAGGCATTTGCTGATTCATCATCTTTCCGTAAACATGAACGAATACATTCTGGGGATAAACCCTACAAGTGTTCTGTGTGTAACAAGGCATTTGCTGATTCATCATCTTTACATCAACATGAACGAGTACATTCCGGGGATAAACCCTACAAGTGTTCTGTGTGTAACAAGGCGTTTACTCAATCATCAAATTTACATCAACATGAACGAATACATTCCAGGGATAAACCTTACAAGTGTTCTGTGTGTAACAAGTCATTTACTGATTCATCATCTTTACGTAAACATAAACGAGTACATTCCGGCGATAAACCCTCCAAGTGTTCTGTGTGTAACAAGGCATTTGCTGATTTGTCATATTTACCTCAACATGAACGAGTACATTCTGGGGATAAACCCCACAAGTGTTCTGTGTGTAACAAGGCATTTGCTGATTCATCTTTCCGTAAACATAAACGAGTACATTCTGGCGATAAACCCTACAAGTGTTCTGTGTGTAACAAGGCGTTTTCTCAATCATCAAATTTACATCAACATGAACGAGTACATTCTGGGGATAAACCCTACAAGTGTTCTGTGTGTAACAAGGCGTTTACTCAATCATCAAATTTACATCAACATGAACGAATACATTCCGGGGATAAACCCTTCAAGTGTTCTGTGTGTAACAAGGCATTTGCTGATTCATCATCTTTCCGTAAACATGAACGAATACATTCTGGGGATAAACCCTACAAGTGTTCTGTGTGTAACAAGGCATTTGCTGATTCATCATCTTTACATCAACATGAACGAGTACATTCCGGAGATAAACCCTACAAGTGTTCTGTGTGTAACAAGGCATTTGCTGATTCATCATCTTTCCGTAAACATGAACGAATACATTCTGGGGATAAACCCTACAAGTGTTCTGTGTGTAACAAGGCATTTGCTGATTCATCATCTTTACATCAACATGAACGAGTACATTCCGGGGATAAACCCTACAAGTGTTCTGTGTGTAACAAGGCGTTTACTCAATCATCAAATTTACATCAACATAAACGAGTACATTCTGGGGATAAACCATACAAGTGTTCTGTGTGTAACAAGGCGTTTTCTCAATCATCAAATTTACATCAACATGAACGAGTACATTCTGGGGATAAACCCTTCAAGTGTTCTGTGTGTAACAAGGCATTTGCTGATTCATCATCTTTCCGTAAACATGAGCGAATACATTCTGGGGATAAACCCTACAAGTGTTCTGTGTGTAACAAGGCATTTGCTGATTCATCATCTTTCCGTAAACATAAACGAGTACATTCTGGCGATAAACCCTACAAGTGTTCTGTGTGTAACAAGGCGTTTTCTCAATCATCAAATTTACATCAACATGAACGAGTACATTCTGGGGATAAACCCTACAAGTGTTCTGTGTGTAACAAGGCGTTTACTCAATCATCAAATTTACATCAACATGAACGAATACATTCCGGGGATAAACCCTTCAAGTGTTCTGTGTGTAACAAGGCATTTGCTGATTCATCATCTTTCCGTAAACATGAACGAATACATTCTGGGGATAAACCCTACAAGTGTTCTGTGTGTAACAAGGCATTTGCTGATTCATCATCTTTACATCAACATGAACGAGTACATTCCGGAGATAAACCCTACAAGTGTTCTGTGTGTAACAAGGCATTTGCTGATTCATCATCTTTCCGTAAACATGAACGAATACATTCTGGGGATAAACCCTACAAGTGTTCTGTGTGTAACAAGGCATTTGCTGATTCATCATCTTTACATCAACATGAACGAGTACATTCCGGGGATAAACCCTACAAGTGTTCTGTGTGTAACAAGGCGTTTACTCAATCATCAAATTTACATCAACATGAACGAATACATTCCGGGGATAAACCTTACAAGTGTTCTGTGTGTAACAAGTCATTTACTGATTCATCATCTTTACGTAAACATAAACGAGTACATTCCGGCGATAAACCCTCCAAGTGTTCTGTGTGTAACAAGGCATTTGCTGATTTGTCATATTTACCTCAACATGAACGAGTACATTCTGGGGATAAACCCCACAAGTGTTCTGTGTGTAACAAGGCATTTGCTGATTCATCTTTCCGTAAACATAAACGAGTACATTCTGGCGATAAACCCTACAAGTGTTCTGTGTGTAACAAGGCGTTTTCTCAATCATCAAATTTACATCAACATGAACGAGTACATTCTGGGGATAAACCCTACAAGTGTTCTGTGTGTAACAAGGCGTTTACTCAATCATCAAATTTACATCAACATGAACGAATACATTCCGGGGATAAACCCTTCAAGTGTTCTGTGTGTAACAAGGCATTTGCTGATTCATCATCTTTCCGTAAACATGAACGAATACATTCTGGGGATAAACCCTACAAGTGTTCTGTGTGTAACAAGGCATTTGCTGATTCATCATCTTTACATCAACATGAACGAGTACATTCCGGAGATAAACCCTACAAGTGTTCTGTGTGTAACAAGGCATTTGCTGATTCATCATCTTTCCGTAAACATGAACGAATACATTCTGGGGATAAACCCTACAAGTGTTCTGTGTGTAACAAGGCATTTGCTGATTCATCATCTTTACATCAACATGAACGAGTACATTCCGGGGATAAACCCTACAAGTGTTCTGTGTGTAACAAGGCGTTTACTCAATCATCAAATTTACATCAACATGAACGAATACATTCCGGGGATAAACCTTACAAGTGTTCTGTGTGTAACAAGTCATTTACTGATTCATCATCTTTACGTAAACATAAACGAGTACATTCCGGCGATAAACCCTCCAAGTGTTCTGTGTGTAACAAGGCATTTGCTGATTTGTCATATTTACCTCAACATGAACGAGTACATTCTGGGGATAAACCCCACAAGTGTTCTGTGTGTAACAAGGCATTTTCTCAATCATCAAATTTACATCAACATGAACGAGTACATTCTGGGGATAAACCCTACAAGTGTTCTGTGTGTAACAAGGCATTTTCTCAATCATCAAATTTCCATAAACATGAACGAGTACATGCCGGAGATAAACTCTACAAGTGTTCTGTGTGTAACAAGGCATTTTCTCAATCATCAAATTTACATCAACATGAACGAGTACATTCCGGAGATAAACTCTACAAGCGTTCTGTGTGTAACAAGACGTTTTCTCAATCAAGTTTACATCAACATGAACGAGTTCATTCTGGGGATAAACCCCACAAGTGTTCTGTGTGTAACAAGGCGTTTTCTCACTCATCAAGTTTGTCTCGTCATCAAAAAATACAACAGAGGTGCGAGGACCCAGCGACTTCGGTGTGAACATCGTGCTATCAGGGAAATAACCAAATACCGGGATCTGGAAAATGAAGTAAAAATAACCTGGAAGTTGAAGAGTGTCGACATTGTGTCAGCGATTGCTGCAGAAACAGGAGTGATGAAGAAGAACCTCACAGATCTTCAAAAAACATCCCTGGGAATGAATATCACTACAAACTAACTACAGTTGGAGGCTGTCTTGTGTTCATTGATGATCCTGAAAATAACCATCGGAACAAAACTTTGAGAACAAGAAAACTTCACAACTTGCTCGAACAAACATGACCCTTTACCAAAATGGAGGTAGACACACACACTCAAACACACACATGTATGCACACAAACACATATACACAACCATATGGACACACTCAAATACAGAAAACCACATGAATACACACAATCACAGGAATACACTCAAACACACACATGCATCCACATAACACATATACACACCCATATGGACACACTCAAACACACAATCACAGGAATGCACTCAAACACATTTCCTTTTTAGGTCATCTCTTCGACATGACCTAATAATATTGGTGTTGAGAGTAGAGGTGACGATCCGTCCGTCCGTTCACAATGAAGATGAAGCGGGAGATCTGGTCATTAGCGATCCTGATAGAGGTCGATGAGACGTACACGATGGTATGACTTTCAAGGTCACCGAAGGTCAAGGTCGCGAGGTCTTTGAAGTTGCGAAAATGACGATTTTCAAATTCTATCTCCTCCGCCATTTCTCAAGCGATCTTGAATTTGATTGTAGCAAATGAATCTATGGGACAATATCTAAATTTGGTCGGGCCGGATTTTCGAATTTCGCTTTCGTTTTCGCGTCAAGTGACTTCAAAGTTTGCAAAAACTGCCCTACCTTCAGGAGGCTATACATTTTCTCACAGAGATGACCGTCACTCCCGCACGGGTGTTTTTTATGAGCATAGATTGTAAACATGAACTGGAATTCTGTTTTGTTTCTCAAACTTTGGGATATCTTCAATCCCATAACTGTGTTTCTTGTTCCTCTTGTAGGAAGTTCTTCACATCACCTGTCAGGGTTTATTCTTTGTTCGTCCTTATGATCAGGTGTACAGGTGTGAACCATTAAATTGTTTGTTTTTCCCAATTGTTTCAGCCTTTATCATTGATTACTTTCCGAGTTTAATGTAAATTGGCACTTTAATCTGATTATAGTTATTTTTCAGCGAATATCTATCTATAATTCCAGCAATCTGTGTGTGTGTGTGTGTGTGTGTGTGTGTGTGTGTGTGTGTGTGTGTGTGTGTGTGTGTGTGTGTGTGTGTGTGTGTGTGTGTGTGTGTGTGTGTGTGTGTGTGTGTGTGTGTGTGTGTGACTGCTGTTTCTCGATAACCACTGGCCTGATCTAATTGAAACTTGCCAGGTATATTGCTGGGGACCTGAGTGTGTGCCTTGTCAAGGTTTGATATTAATCGGACAAGTGCTTCCCAAGTTATGGCCATTTATTTACCAAACCAATGACAAGACACATTGCTGCGTAGGCGTGGCCGATGGGGAAAGGGCGCCATAGTTACCATGGCGCCGGAGTGGCAATGGTCAATGGCAGCGAATGTCATGGCCAGCAAAGACAGGGAGGTAAACTTGATTTCAATTTGGATTTTAATTAACTCTGTTTGTGTAAGTATCACAGCAGTTGTTACTTCAATGAAAGCGATAATTCGTGGAATGATGTGAACAGTCCGTACGGGCACGCACTACTTCCAGATAGTGATGACTTACTGTGTTCTAATAATAATACCTCGATTTCTTCTGCGCATTTATAGATAAACACAATGCCCCAATCCAGTCGTCGTTTACGAGAGCGAAGGAATGGACTGTGTGGTTGTTTGAGTTTTTTTGGGGGGGATGGGGGGTTGCACGTACGGCCACGCGAGAGCGAAGGAACGGCTTGTGTGGTTGTTGTTTCTGGCACGTGGTTTGAAAGTTTTTTTGTTTGTTTAAAAAAAACAAAAATTCCACGTACGGCCACGCACGTACGGGCACGTATGAGTAATTATAAATTATGTCTAAAGTCCAACTACCCTTTTCCATTTGTAAGATGAGATTTCATTTTCTTACCTCAAATCGAACAGGTATAAAAAGCATTTAAATGAACGAATAAGCAGGTAGGGATGGTCATAGCAAAAGGTATTGAACAAGGTAGGGATGGTACTGCTGTGTTGCCGGGTTCGGGGGCGAGGAACGACCGCGAGATGGAGCAGTTGGGCCGTCTCCACCCGAAACACCCAGAATTGAAGGACGTCACTCCGGATAACTCCGAAGTCGACGGGGCACTCAATGGACCGTGGACGCCAATATTTCGACCGCGTGGTTAGGGTCTTTTTTGTCTGATTCCATTTTACCTAATTAGCCGTGCGGTCTCGCTTCCGGGGAAATTACACCCTCGGCCGGCTTTGTCCGAACCAAGTCGCTGTTACCGACTCGGATCCGACTTAACCGAGCGGGAATTACCAAAGCCGCGCTGGCCCAAGTAACAATTTACGGCACAATCGGCCTCCCTAATTCTCAAACCCGAACCATACTGGGTCAATGAAAGAAAGCACAGACAACGAACTGGAACATTTAACAGTTATTTATTTACAAGGTAATAGGGAGGGATACAGAGCAGACTTAATCACGAATATAAATGCAGGCAAATGTACAATGGCAATCACTTAACGGTTCTACTTACATGACTGGCCACAGACGGACACACACACCCAAAAAGAAATGGAGCCAGCTGGCCTTTATGGGACCCTCCAGCCGTGGAGGATAGGCAAGCTGGGGGTCAGAGTTTGGTCGGGTACCTAGCCGCCTCGTGTGGTTTTACCGACTCGCACTTGTGGAGCTCGGAGTCTGTGGAAGGGAATGGGGATCCCAGCTTGAACGCTCCAACACAACCCACAACGGTGGGACTCGAACCCAAGAACCTGAATCCAACGAGCGCAGCCAGTATCCTACGAACGACCCGGCCAGCCGCGGACGATGACCGACGACCAGGAGAGCCCAGCAGACCAGAAGCAAGGAACGACCTCCAGGGAACCAAGGAACAACACACACCAACAACCAACACTGGATACAGCTCACGATCCTTCTTATCCCTCCCCCGTGCGGGGTGGAGGGATCCGCTCTCGGTAACTGCGACTCGGTTCGGACAAAGCCTGCCGAGGATGTGGCTTCCCCAGTAGCGAGACCGCGTGGCTAATTAGGCAAATTGGAATCAGACAAAAAGACCCGAACCGCGCGGTCGAAATATTGGCGTCCACGGTCCATTAAGCGACACGTCGACTTTGGACTTATCCGGAGTGACGACCTTTAATTTTGGGTTTAGACGGCCCAACTGCTCCATCTAGCGGTCGTTCCTCGCCCCGGAACCCGGCACCACAACAATTGGTGTCAGGAGTGGGATTCTAACTTTCCACACATACTTCACAAAATAACTAAACTTTGGGTCAACTGTATGTATGAATGTGAATGGCTTCCAGATTCGTAACAGCACCATGACGATTGGCGTACAAGCTCCATCCCGACATCGTTTTTAATTTATCGTGTAATTAATTTATAATTGACTATATAATTATTTATTTTACCAAGATGCACTACTTGTGCAACACAGGAGCAGCTCCATCGATATACACATATACACACACACACACACAGACATACACACACACACACACACATACATACACACGTACATACACACACATACACACAATCCCTGCCTTTGGACGAAAGGGATAACACGACCACCAAAGTTATCTTTCTCACGACCCCGATCGTACCTGGCTTTTTTCATCTCCATACCTGGCTTTAACTACGAGCTCCAGGTGTCTTCGACTTTATCTGTTCATTCGAACAGTTGTCAGACAGTTCACTTTCTTCGAAATCCATTATTTCCATTGCTTTTGCTGGCCCGATCCTGAGCCGTGAAAGTGGTGGAGTGTCACCTTTTGATAAATGTTGTGCCGTTGGTAGTCGTAGCCAATCGATGGATGATTAACTAAATTAACCGCATTTTCAGGGTTAACTGTGCAGTGGTGGTTGAGTTTGTTGATTTACCTAAAAATGTGTGGTTACCTTTCTCCCCGGGACCTAAGAGAGCATAGTTTTTTATTTTGTATGCACTGTCGAGGCTGGTATAAGAGCTAACACACAGAACGTACAACAAGGGTAGCAGGAGACAAGAGGGGTGGGAGAGGGAAGGACAAAACAATGTGGAACATAGACATGAGGAGATCTGTGAAAGAGAGAGGGGTGGGGCAGGGTACACAGGGTAAACAGGATGGACACTACAGGAACTTTCAGGTCATCACACGACAGGGACCTTCAGGAAGGAAAGCAGGGAACTTGAAAGAGGTGGATTAACGGGGGTGGAAAAGATCGTGGTTTTGGATGGGGGAAGATGAGAGATGGTGGTGAACAGCTGTTCTGAAGACCTGGAGGGAAGAGTTGGATTGAAGAGAGTGTGGGAGTTTGTTCCAAAGGTCGGAAAAAAGAGGGATGAAAGAGTGAAGGTGAGCAGTGATTCGTGATTTTGATAGTTTTCCCAGAAGGGGGTTGCTGGCCGAGAAAGATGAGAAGGGGGGCAGAAGGGGGCCGAGAAAGATGAGAGGCAGGAGCGCCAGCCCAGAGGGGAAAGCAGTGCGGACGAAAGCTTTACTTTACTCAACGTCGGATGCCTCGTCACGTGCTCCCAAACCTGACCTAACCTGATGCCCAGTCGCGACTGGCTTTGGAGAACACACTTGCCCAGACAAAAAAACAAAAACAAGTGAGAAATTACCACAATGTGGTCACAACCTGGGATGCAAAAAAACAAACCCGGGCGGTATATAATCAGGAGAGGCCCACAGGCCGAATGTGATCGGCCCACAAAAAAACCAAGATGGTGGCCATATCATTTTGGCTTGGTGCCATTGTGGTTGCGGTCCGTCAGCTCTCTGATCAATGGGTGCACATTTCAAAAATCGACCTATTCCACCACCAAGAACCCAATAACAGCAACAAGCCGCAGGTAACAACGATTTTCTCATAAATGTGCTTCAAACGTCATGAATCCTCTCCTTACGGCGAAGCTTTCTTTGTTGGCTGAAAGTCAGACAGCTGGTTATGCTTTTATATCCTGGTCATCGACCGTTTGTATTTGAAGTTACCAGTTGTTCGACCTTTTCGCAGTAGATCTGGCATTCGGTGAGCTCAAATGGATAGCTCAATGTGTTTGTATGTTATTTGTGGTTTTTTTGTTTGTTTGTTTTTTAACGTGGAAGTTGTTTTAAAGTGGATAAAGGTCCAAACGTCCTTTCAACAGGAGAGTAACCCTGAACCAGAGTCAGAGAAAAAGGAAGGAGGTGGAGAATTCCTGAAGTTGAAAGTTATTGGACAGGGAGGACTTTCTTTGATTGGAATGAAAAAGTTTTAATGGAGGTTTGTGGTGGTGGGAGTTGTGATGAGGGGGAGGGGTGTGTGGAGTTATTGCGGGTCTGTGGGAGTGGTGGTGGGGGTTCTGGGGGACGGGTTGCCCACTTTTCCCATCCTTTGGAATAAGTACTTTTGCTCGCTTTTCCCGTTGTGGTAGAAAAACTCAGCCCAGACAAGTTTTCCCGATCAGTTGAATTCATTTATTATTTTAACGTGTGCATGGGAAGAGATACGGAGAGCAACATCTCCCACTCCGCGAACCTCTCTCTCAGAAATGGTGGTGGGGGGGGGGCATGGGTTGGACAATGAACAGTACATGTTATTGAAGCTTACTGACATCTAATTGGCTTGTTAAGATGTTTCCCAAGCTGAAAACATTCCAGTGTCAAGGTAAGAGGTTGGGTGTTCTGATAATTCACAGCTATGTGCAGTATTTTGTGACCATACATGGTATTCTCCAGGAATAGGGAGATGTAACTGACAAAGAAGCATTGTAAGACAAGGAACCCAGGATACAAGACTATGTGGCAAGTCGTGCACTTCACAAGATAAGAATATCGATTTGGCAAACAAACAAACAAAAAATAATCATAATAAGAGTGATGGCAAATCTATTGTCATGGGAAGTATGTGGTCGGACAATATGTCCATCCATCCATCCACTGGGACCATACTCTGTGCAGAGCGTTGGTGCTGCTGAAGCAGTCTCCTTGGCTATTGGGCACAATCCTGGACGGGTCGCCACTCCGACACAGGATACCAGCATGCTGGCACTCATTTTGCCGACCTCGGAAGGATGACAGGCAGAGTCAACCCCACCTGGTATTAATTCAACAGCCGAGTGGGATTTGAACTCAGGATACTCAGTTCCTAAGCCCACCACCCTAACCATTAAGCCAACACCAGGCATACAATATGTCATCCGAACTTAATCCATCCAGGAATCTGAAGGAAGTGGAACTGGTTGCATCAGACCGTTGCGGCAACGAGCAGTCGAGTCGCTCGTCTGAAAAACATTGTAATTTCGAACATCACATTGGACCTGGGTGTCCATTTTTGGCCTCCAACACAACCGCCTCGATCGGTGTTTTGTGCGAACAACGCCTTGATGTTCAGCATGTCCAATGTCAATCAGTCGGGTAGTAAAGGGAATTGGGGATAACAACTCGTTCACCACTTAATATAACATCATTGTGAATTGACAAATCGGGAAGCACGATTTCACAGGGTCAGGGAGCACAATCCTTGCGTTGGCCTGTGGGTTTAAAAGCGCTTGGATTTCTGAGTTCACTGGAGGATGCTCGTTTGACACCGAGATGGAGGCGAAGCACTTTGTGGGGGTCAACCCAGTGTAGAGCAAGTTTGTGAGGGCAGTTGGCTGGATCATCCACAAGCACCAAGTCCCCAGCGAGTGTTCTTAAGAAGAACCTGGAGAGGTAAGTTGGCTTTGCGTCCGTGTGTCAGATTGAAGGGAGTGAAGCCTGTGCTGGCATACATCATCGTGTTGTCGGCCACTTCAATCTGGTGGACACGTTCGTCCCATTCAATTCCTTTGTGTCACAAGGCTTTGGCAAGTTCATCCTTCTTGGTGCGATTGTGACGCTCCATTGCTCCATCACGTTGTGGGTGACATGCTGACGTTCGGGGATTGTGGATTCCTCAGTGAGAGCAGAGATCCTTGATCCATTTATAATCACGATTATCCTTATTAATACAAAGACCGGATACGATGTGGGAACATTTGGGGAAGAATGGAACTCCAACATTGCAAATGGGGTAAAGAAAACAAAAAGGATGAAAAAACAAACAAACAAACAGGATAGAATAGGTCCACATGGGATTAAACACACCAGATGTGGTTAATAAACATACCAGATGTGGTTAATATACATACCAGATGTGGTTAATATACATACCAGATGTGGTTAATATACACACCAGATGTGGTTAATAAACATACCAGATGTTAATAAACACACCAGATGTGGTTAATAAACATACCAGATGTTAATAAACACACCAGATGTGGTTGATATACATACCAGATGTGGTTCATAAGCATACCAGATGTGGTTAATATACATACCAGATTTGGTAATAAACATACCAGATGTGGTTAATATACATACCAGATGTGGTTAATATACATACCAGATGTGGTTAATAAACATACCAGATGTTAATAAACACACCAGATGTGGTTAATATACATACCAGATGTGGTTAGTAAACATACCAGATGTGGTTAATATACACACCAGATGTGGTTAATATACATACCAGATGTGGTTAATAAACATACCAGATGTGGTTAATAAACACACCAGATGTGGTTAATATACATACCAGATGTGGTTAATAAACATACCAGACGTGGTTAATATACACACCATATGTGGTTAATAAACATACCAGATGTGGTTAATATACACACCAGATGTGGTTAATATACATACCAGATGTGGTTAATAAACATACCAGATGTGGTTAATAAACACACCAGATGTGGTTAATAAACAAACCAGATGTGGTTAATATGCATACCAGATGTGGTTAATATACATACCAGATGTGGTTAATATACATACCAGATGTGGTTAATATACACACCAGATGTGGTTAATAAACACACCAGATGTGGTTAATAAACATTTCGACAATTAACCTTTCGAATTATCCCTTTGGAACCCTCTATAATTTTCCTTTAAAATTACCCTTTAGAAACCTCGAGAATAACACTTCAGAATTGCCCTTTAGGATTATCCTTTCGAACCCTCTTGAATAACACTTTGGAATTATCCTTTCGTTTGAACGATCTAAAATTACACTTCAGAAACCTTTAAAAGTAAAGTGTTTTTGGAAAGGTTCTTTTTCTTCATCTTGACAGACCGATGGATGGAAGGACTGACGGATGGAAGGAAGGACGGACCAAATATCGAAGCGGCTCCACCACTTTAAAATGAGGATGTCCAATCCGGTACAAAACTAGAGGTGGATAAACCTGTGTGATTTGCTTTGTGTAGCCACAGAAGCGACGTGGATGGAGAAGTCAAGTAAAGTAACTCAACCCTTTGATGGAAATGCCTTATCAGCGAATTTCAGATATGGGAAGAAAAATAACGAGTCACTGGCAAACATTCAAAACAAAACTGAAATAAAGTCAGTGATTTGAATACAGATTGATGAGGGAATTGCAATTTATTCATGAATAATGAAAACATCTTGCTGTGCAAAATTTATCAAAAAACTTCCTGTGTAAAAAGAAAATAAACCTCCTGTGCAACATCTGATCCCATGGCCAAAGTTTTTGGTCCGTCCAGAATTTTTCACAATTGATGACAAACAAACTGCTGGCTTTAAGTGGGATACTCTATTTCGTCGTCGAACTCTGCAATGCTGCTCCCACTGTTTCTGTCGCTTCCGAGTTGGTCCACAGGTGGGAACTGTGTTACGGCGAGCGCGCGGAGAACAGCCGCGCCGAGTTCCGGGTAAGAAGAGATCATCGACTTGAAGGCAATCGTATCCATAATGTCCGTGGCGTGCCTGGGAAGAAATGAGTCATGCAAAAAAAAACCAAAATTCAAACTACAGTTTCTGTTTGAAGATTATGACGCAAGAAACTGCACAGATTTCATAAAATTAAATAAAAATACAAAACGAGAATATCTTGGTTGGATAAGTGTCCACCCCTCTTATAATAGCAATTGTAAATTAGCTCAGATGTAACCAATCACCTTCAAAATCACACACACCAACTTAATTAGCCTCCACCTGTGTTAAATTGTAGTGATTCTGATTATTGCAGAATAAAATCAGCTGTTCTTGTCGGTATCCTCTGTTGGGGAGTGCATTTCACAGCAAAGACTCAACCATGAGCACCAAAGAGCTTTCAAAAGACCTCCGGGATAACGTTGTGGAAAGTTACAGATCAGGAGATGAGTGTAAAAATATTTCAAAGGCCTTCAATATCCCTTGGAGCACAGTCAAGACAATCACCAGGAAGTGGAAGGCGTATGGTACCACCACGACCCTGCCTCGATCAGGCCGTCCCTCCAAACTGGATGACCAAGCAAGGAGACGAATCAGAGGGGCAACCAAAATTCCAATGGCAACGCCATCCCTACTGTGAAGCATGGTGGTGGCAGCATCATGTTAAGGGGATGTTTCTCGTCAGCAGGGACTGGGGCACTTGTCAGGAGAGAAGGGAAAATGGAGCAAAACAAAGAAAAATCCGAGAGGAAAACCTGCTGTCCTCCACAAGAAAGCTGAAATTGGGACGGAAGTTCACCTTTCAGCATGACAATGACCTGGAGCACACAGCCAAAGCTTCACTGGAGTGGCGAAGGAACAAAAAGATCACTGTCCTTGAGTGGCCCAGTCAGAGCCCTGACCGAAATCCACAAACCCCCGGCACTCGTGATGCACTGATAGCCATATTATTTTACGGCCACCATATGACCTTGACCTTCAACATTCAGGGACAGAGTGTAAATTAAGAAAATGTGTCCCCGTCTACAATCTATCCGTAAAACTCAACCTCATGAAAATCGGAGAAAAATTATTCAAGTTATGATGAAAAAGGTGTTTTTACTTAAGTAGGTCACAGGATGAAAAAAAATAGGTCAAGGACACGAATCAAATATCAGGTGCACAATCTCAGTGATGCAAGGACATTTTGGAAATCCAAGTGGTCTTTTGAGATTTGCAAAAACTGAGCGATGACAAAAAATATCGCATCATTTTTTTCAGACCGCCATTTGACCTTGACCTTTAACCCGGAGGGGTATGATGTAAATTAAACGGAAATATGTCTCACTCGAGGTTATCTCGAGAGGGCAATTTCGTCCTGGTTAGACAATCCTTAGTCGAGTTATGGTGGAAAATGTTAAATTCTCTATAACCAGTTCGTGATCAAAAAAATTAGGTCAAGGTCAAAAAAAAGTAAACCTTGTTATTCCCATTATTGATGGAAAATTTTCATTCCGAAAGTCCCAGACGGTTCTGACAAACAGCTCAAACATTAGCAGAGAAAAGGAAGAAAAATTTAAAAAACATAAATGGTGGGTTAGTGCTCAGATGGGTTAGTGTTCAGGTTAGTGTTTAAGAAACTCTGATGTACCATTAACAACTGGGGGACACTAATTGTACAAGCAAACCCTGAAACAGGTATAAACCCCCCGTATCCTATAAGGGATAGGGTTATCAAGATGAAGCCAAACTAAAAGCTATGATGAGTGAAACGCATTTGGCCGATGCAGACAAACACACACACACAAACACACACAAACACACACAAACACACCTGTTGATAAGATTAATTGAATGGACCCGAAGTCGTTCAGTGTCGTATAAGTCGGCAAATATGAGCATCTCCACTGCATTCTCCACCGAAAGGTTCGCACACACTTCCTCTTCGCACATCGTCTTCAACTGATGGAGTGCATACTACGGAGGACACGCACGTCGGGGTACACAAACGAAGCAAATAATTTTCTTTATCTTTTGAACTCGACACAGGAATTGAGCCTGACGGAGTGACACTTTGGCTTTCCGATTCACCGCGCGCTGGAGGAGAATATTCCAATGGAGTGAGGAGCTAGTGTCCCAAAACTGAAAACATAAATATATAATTTTTAAGGTCCAAAGTAAAACGGTTCATCATGGATTACACAAGATGAGATGTACCTACAAACACAATGACTGTGAAATACACCGTCCGGGAAAACTTGCATTAACCCTTCCAGAAATCTGCAGCCGCGCTCGCAGGAACACCATCCGGCATTCCATCAATGTATCACCATCACCGGCAATTGTGGGGCCGAGATGGCCATTTGTATTGTGTTCATCTTCAGTGAGTGGAGTAGTAGGTCGAGTTTGAACAGTCATGTTATTGTCTAAATCGAGTTAACTCAATTTCAACACATTGTTGTAGTCATCAGACTCGTCCCAGTTGCCTCGTCCGAATCCCAACACACCGCGTCAAAGCGGTTGCGCGGGCCAAATGCATCAGGTGCTCTGTGCCGGTGTTGAAGCCTGTTGGCTGTGTTCATGGACTCCAATGTAAAAACCCGAGCCAATCAGGTGACGTACTAATCTGTGCCGTACGTCCAATTCGCCGAATTAGTGATTCCAGTGAAAACCCGGACGCAGTCTCAGTCTTGTACTGAGCACTACTCGCCTGAACCCAACCTGTCCTTTAACGGACATGAAGACACCTGGACCAGCGATCAAGACATTCAAAATCATGCAGAGACCAAGTGGGTTATCAAGTGTATTGACAACAAAACGGGGTGGAAATACAAAAAAAAGGAAGACAATTATTTAAAACCCCAAAACCCAAACCCATCCGATGTCGGAGATCGAACGGTGTCCTAAATTATCCAAGTACCTCATGAGCCCTTATTTGCACCTCAATAACAGACAAGAGAATCAGATGCGAGACAGACAAGAGATCAGGTGGTAGACAGACAAGAGAATCAGACGGTAGACAGACAAAAGATCAGATGGTCGACAGACAAGAGAATCAGACGGTAGACAGACAAGAGATCAGATGGTAGACAGACAAGAGAATCAGATGGGAGACAGACAAGAGCTCAGATGGTAGACAGACAAGAGAATCAGATGGAAGACAGAGAAGAGATCAGATGGTAGACAGACAAGAGAATCAGACGGGAGACAGACAAGAGATCAGATGGTAGACAGACAAGAGAATCAGACGGTAGAAAGACAAGAGAATCAGACGGGAGACAGACAAGAGAATCAGACGGTAGACAGACAAGAGATCAGATGGTAGACAGACAAGAGAATCAAACGGTAGACAGACAAGAGATCAGATGGTAGACAGACAAGAGAATCAGACGGGAGACAGACAAGAGAATCAGACGGGAGACAGGCAAGAGATCAGATGGAAGGCAGACAAGAGATCAGATGGTAGGCAGACAAGAGATCAGATGGTAGACAGACAAGAGAATCAGATGGGAGGCAGACAAGAGATCAGATGGTAGACAGACAAGAGATCAGATGGAAGAAAGACAAGAGAATCAGACGGGAGACAGACAAGAGATCAGATGGTAGACAGACAAGAGAATCAGACGGGAGACAGACAAGAGATCAGATGGTAGACAGACAAGAGATCAGATGGTACACAGACAAGAAAATCAGACGGAAGACAAACAAGAGAATCAGACAAGACTGATGACTCGGATGGCATCCGCCAGGACACAGCGACTCCCAAGTGGAGACATGTTTTGCGGGAAAGAGTTTGTGCCGCAAAGACAAAACCGGTGCGAGGGGGAAGTGGGTGCAGCCTGCAGTGGGGGCATGTCGGGATGCTTCCGCCTGAACACAGACATGCCGCAGAGAAATACAGCTGTTCTCACACGGCTTCCCCGCAAGGTCTCAGTGTGTCTCCTCACTTCCACGCAAAACGAGTCACACGATTGTGAAATGGAGGAGGTTTTGAGGATAATTTTTGTTTTCCTCTTCATTGACTGAGTGAGTTCATGGCATAAGAAGAGCAAACATGGACATTAATGGTACAATGTGTCTGTAATTACTTGGACAACACAAATATATATGTACATACATTAAAATGAACAAGAAGTTTCAAATGGAGCACTTTGTTTCAAACTCCTCTGCCTCGACTTGCTCTCTCATGGATCCCTCTCGCTCCCAGGCCCTCGTACGTACCTTGTGTGCCGCTACCAGTAGATCAATCGGCATTTTGTCCAAGTTTGGCGCTTGGCCGGTGTAGATAAAACGCAACATTTCTTTGAAAACTTCTGCCTTCACATTCACAATTTCCATTCCATTCTAAAAGGGAGCAATTTTCACATTCACAGGTATTCAGGGAAATGTCATTAAAAAAAAAAAAACACTTCAATCCCGAACGAAATGGGACACATCCACCCAAGGTGTAATAACCCACCACCGAAGGTGGACGGACAATGTGTTTTCATCCCTGTCTGTTTGTCTGTTTGTTTGTCTGTGAGAATTATATCTCAAAAAGTTATGGACGGATTTGGCCGAAACTTCTTGGACATGTCAAGTGAGTGGCAAGGACGAGTTGATTCGATTTTGGTGAAGATCCGAATCCGGACATGAGAATTGGTTTTAATTTTTTTAAGTGATTCTTCACCATTGAGAGACAGGGTCGAAAATAATATACAGGAAACCCTCCAACATCGCGGGGGTTAGTCTCCTCGAAAATGCTGCGATCGTTGAAGCCGCGATCATGGAAACCAAGGGCCAATGGGAAAGCGGGGGTTTGGTTCCTGGACTTCGAGAAGATATCAAGGAAGATTGACAGTCACCATAAATAAACACATTACTATTGAAATAAACACGTACATAAAATACGGTGTAAATTAAACAAAAACAAATGAGTTTTATCTTTTGAATATATTACAACACAGCGAGGTGGGTGATGGTAAACATATTATGTACTCGTACTGTACTCTGCGGTAAATAGAAAACACAAGACTTATCTCGGGATGATAATGTTGGGTGTGGGGGAGGTTGAGTGGAGTGGGGAAGGGTGAGCGGGGAAGGGGTGAGTTGGAAAGGTGATTCAGCGAACGGAAAAGCAGCATTAGCTTTATGAAAAAGGCACCTGCAGCATTTCCACAACCCACAATTGGGAACCGCTTGTTTAATGGACACGTTCAATGGACACGCGAACCCACAATGGACACAATCCTTAAATCACCAAACCTTGAACCATGATCTTCCCTGCTTAGGGACCAATGTATGACATGACATCATCTTCCGTCTTGTCGGTATTAAAAACCTGTTCCGTGATAAATCCCTTCACCTTGATTTGTTTCATGAGCTGCGCATGAGAATGTGCTTTAGAATGGGGGTTCGAATCGGGAGTCGGAAATTAAGTGTTTGGCAATAAGGTTCGAATATGGGGAGTCGTGTTAAACACCGCCTGGAGATGCCCGGACATGTCCGGAGACGCCTGGTGACTTTTTCCTTTTTTAGCATTCGGAACTGTTGTTTAGCTCAATTCCTCTGTTTAAATTTCAATTCCGCTGTTTAAATTTCAATTCCGCTATTTAGCTCAATTCCTCTGTTTAAATTTCAATTCCTCTGTTTAAATTTCAATTCCTCTGTTTAAATTTCAATTCCTCTGTTTAAATTTCAATTCCTCTGTTTAAATTTCAATTCCTCTGTTTAAATTTCAATTCCTCTGTTTAAATTTCAATTCCTCTGTTTAAATTTCAATTCCTCTGTTTAAATTTCAATTCTGCTGTTTAAATTTCAATTCCTCTGTTTAAATTTTAATTCCGCTGTTTAAATTTCAATTCCGCTGTTTAAATTTCAATTCCGCTATGTAGCTCAATTCCTCTGTTTAAATTTCAATTCCTCTGTTTAAATTTCAATTCTGCTGTTTAAATTTCAATTCCTCTGTTTAAATTTCAATTCCGCTGTTTAAATTTCAATTCCTCTGTTTAAATTTCAATTCCTCTGTTTAAATTTCAATTCCTCTGTTTAAATTTCAATTCCGCTGTTTAAATTTCAATTCCTCTGTTTAAATTTCAATTCCTCTGTTTAAATTTCAATTCCTCTGTTTAAATTTCAATTCCTCTGTTTAAATTTCAATTCCGCTATTTAGCTCAATTCCTCTGTTTAAATTTCAATTCCTCTGTTTAAATTTCAATTCCGCTGTTTAAATTTCAATTCTTCTGTTTAAATTTCAATTCTTCTGTTTAAATTTCAATTCCTCTATTTAAATTTTAATTCCGCTGTTTAAACTTCAATTCCTTTGTTTAAATTTCAATTCCTCTGATAAAATTTCAATTGCGCTGTTTAAATTTCAATTCCTCTGTTTAAATTTCAATTGCGCTGTTTAAATTTCAATTCCTCTATTTAAATTTCAATTCCACTGTTTAAATTTCAATTCCTCTATTTACATTTCAATTCTGCTGTTTAAATTTCAATTCTGCTGTTTAAATTTCAATTCCTCTGTTTAAATTGAAATTCCACTGTTTAAATTTCAATTCTGCTGTTTAAATTTCAATTCCTCTGTTTAAATTTCAAGTCCTCTGTTTAAATTTCAATTCCTCTGTTTAAATTTTAATTCCGCTGTTTAAACTTCAATTCCTTTGTTTAAATTTCAATTCCTCTGATAAAATTTCAATTCCTCTGTTTAAATTTCAATTCCTCTGTTTAAATTTCAATTCCGCTGTTTAAATTTCAATTCCTCTGTTTAAATTTCAATTCTGCTGTTTAAATTTCAATTCCTCTGTTTAAATTTCAATTCCTCTGTTTAAATTTCAATTCTGCTGTTTAAATTTCAATTCCTCTGTTTAAATTTCAATTCGTCAGTTTAAATTTCAAGTCCTCTGTTTAAATTTCAATTCCTCTGTTTAAATTTTAATTCCGCTGTTTAAACTTCAATTCCTTTGTTTAAATTTCAATTCCTCTGATAAAATTTCAATTCCTCTGTTTAAATTTCAATTCCTCTGTTTAAATTTCAATTCCGCTGTTTAAATTTCAATTCTTCTGTTTAAATTTCAATTCCTCTGTTTAAATTTTGAAGTTAGTTTTGTAGTT
This sequence comes from Eptatretus burgeri, assembly GCF_056783735.1. Lineage (NCBI taxonomy): Eukaryota > Metazoa > Chordata > Myxini > Myxiniformes > Myxinidae > Eptatretus > Eptatretus burgeri. The sequence goes on from NW_028222038.1 coordinate 30,784, forward strand.
TTAAAACATGAGCGGAAATTAAATAAATTAAATAAAGTTACGAGCACCGCCCGGAGAAGTGCGGAGACACGTCCGGCCTTCTCCGGACGATGTTCGTAACTTTATTTAATTTATTTAATTTCCAGACTTCTCCAGGAGGTAACTTAATTTAATTTATTTAATTTCCAGACTTCTTCAGGCAGTAACTTTATTTCATTGATTTAATTTCCACACTTCTCCAGGCAGTAACTTTATTTCATTGATTTAATTTCCACACTTCTCCAGGCAGTAACTTTATTTCATTGATTTAATTTCTACACTTCTCCAGGCAGTAACTTTATTTCATTGATTTAATTTCCACACTTCTTCAGGCGGTAAATTAATTTAATTTATTTAATTTCCACACTTCTCCAGGCAGTAACTTTATTTCATTCATTTAATTTCCACACTTCTTCAGGCGGTAACTTAAATTAATTTATTTAATTTCCACACTTCTTCAGGCGGTAACTTAAATTAATTTATTTAATTTCCACACTTCTTCAGGCAGTAACTTAAATTAATTTATTCAATTTCCAGGCTTCTCCAGGCAGTAACTTTATTTCATTGATTTAATTTCCACACTTCTCCAGGCGGTAACTTAATTTAATTTATTTAATTTCCAGACTTCTCCAGGCAGAAACTTTATTTAATTTATTTAATTTCCAGACTTCTCCAGGCAGTAACTTTATTTCATTGATTTAATTTCCACATTTGTCCAAGCGGTAAATAAATTTACTTTATTTAATTTCCACACTTCTCCATGCAGTAACATTATTTCATTCATTTAATTTCCACACTTCTCCAGGCAGCAACTTTATTTCATTTATTTAATTTCCAGATTTCTCCAGGCAGTAACTTTATTTAATTTATTTAATTTCCAGACTTCTCCAGTGAGTAACTTTATTTCATTGATTTAATTTCCAGACTTCTCCAGGCAGTAACTTTATTTAATTTATTAAATTTCTGGCCTTCTCCAGGCAGTAACTTTATTTAATTTATTTAATTTCCAGACTTCTCCAGGCAGTAACTTTATTTAATTTATTTAATTTCCAGACTTCTTCAGGCAGTAACTTTATTTCATTGATTTAATTTCCACACTTCTCCAGGCAGTAACTTTATTTAATTTATTAAATTTCCAGACTTCTTCAGGCGGTAACTTAAATGAATTTATTTAATTTCCACACTTCTTCAGGCAGTAACTTTATTTAATCTATCTATAATTCCAGAAATCTCTGTGTATGTGTCTGTCTGTCTGTCTGTATGTGTGTGTGTCTGCGACCGTCGTTTCTCGACGACCGCCGGTCCGATCTGAATGAAACTTGCCAGGAATATTGCCGGGGACACGCGGATGTGCCTTTTCAAGGAGTGATATTAATCGGACAAGCGGTTCCCAAGTTACGGCCATTTTATTGCTTTTTTCAGTGTTGGAAAGGTGTATATATCGCAGCTGAAGTGTCGTTCCACCTTATCATGCCATTTTTTCCCAAAGATATCTCAGAATAATGAGAACAGCATATTAATAATAATAATAATAATAATAATAATAGCACAATAATTAGCAGTAATAAAAAGAATAACGTGATGCAATGACCAATGTCTGTCAACCAATAACGACCTATATATTGTCTGTCAACCAATAATGACCAATAACGTCTGTCAACCAATGACAGGACACGGTGCTATGACGTCACGAATGACATCACAATTAATGTTTATTTATTTATTTATTGTTTTTTTTTCATGATTGACGTCACAATTCTTCTTCTTCTTCGCTGGGGACCTGAGTATGTGTCTTTTCAAGGTTTGATATTAATCGGACAATGGTTCCCAAGTTACAGCCATTTATCTGTCAACCAATGACAAGACACGGTGCTATGACGTCACAATGAATGTTTATTTTTTATTTTGAACGATTGACGTCACAATTCTTCTTCTTCTTCGTTTGGTATGACATCACAATCGACGCTGGGGACCTGAGTATGTGCCTTTTCAAGGTTTGATATCGTTCTTCATCCGTTTCAGCTGTTTCCCAAGTGTTTCCCAAGGTTTGAAAACTGTTTTTTCCCCAAGGTTTGAATTAATTGTTCAAATTATTAATTAATCCCAAGGTTTGAATTTTCCCAAGGGAAAGAGCTGTTTCCCAAGGGTTTGAAAGCTGTTTTTTCCCAAGCTTTGAATTAATTGTTGTGCTTGGTAGTCATTTGTGAATATATTTACAGAGAGAGGGGCGAGAGAGGAGGGGAGAGAGGAGGGGGGAGAGAGGAGGGGGGAGAGAGGGGGCGAGATAGGGGAGGGAGAGAGGGGACAAGACAGGGGGTGAGAGAGGGGACGAGAGAGGGGAGGGAGAGAGAGGGGTAAGAGGGAGGGGGCGTCACAATTCAAGAGAGGAGGAGAGAGGAAGGCCAGAGAGGAGGGGGCGAGAGAGGGGGACATGAGAGGGGGTGAGAGTGGGGGTGAGAGAGAGGGGAGAGAGAGGAGGGGCGAGACTAGGGGGGAGAGAGGGGGAAAGAGAGGGGGGAGAGAGATGGGGGCTAGAGAGGGGATGCGAGAGAGAGGGGCGTCACCATTCTTCTTCTTCGTTTGATATGACGTCACAATTGACGCTGGGGACCTGAGTATGTTTCCCAGGTGTTTCCCAAGTTATGGCCACTTCTGATACGGTTGGTCCGATCTAATTGAAACAATGCCCCAATCCAGTCGTCATTTTCGAGAGCGAAGAAACGAAGCTGAACATACTGGCACGCACCTACGGGCACGCACCTACGGGCCCGCACCTACGGGCCCGCACTAGTTTATTTAATTTCCAGACTTCTCCAGGCAGTAACTTAATTTAATTTATTTAATTTCCGGCCTTCTCCAGGCAGTAACTTTATTTAATTTATTTAATTTCCAGACTTCTCCAGGCAGTAACTTTATTTCATTCATTTAATTAGCAGAATTTGGGCATCTCCAGACCGTGATTGAATTTATTTTATTTAATTTCTGGACTTCGGGCGTTTCCGGATGGGAACTATATTTAATTTCCGGATGTCTCTGGGCGTCTCCAGGCGGTGTTTTGTGTGATGGGAATACCGAGTTGGAAAATGAACGTTTGGGAATTAGTTTTGAAGGATAATGAAGGTTTGAAGGTTTACGAATGAGGAAGATTACAATGGGGAATGTTCTACTGACAATCATTGACCCCGTAATGGCGGACCATACAGATGCCGCATTTTCTCCTCGAGCCAACAGATCGAACCACTCAATCTTTTCGCCCAACGTCATAACCTTTCTCCACCTTTTGGTACAACTGACGTTGTCCATTGTTTTACATTTGGGCTCATTAAAAACGGTGTGCGAGAAACACCACAAGCCTCGTCATGGAAGGTAATCGTTCACGCAAACGATGCCTCATCTCAGCTCAAAAACCTCGATTGGTCGAAATGAAATTCCGCGATCACGGAATTGGTTTTCCGCGATTGGTAGAAACCCGTGATAGTGGAACCCATGATATTGGAGGTCAGGTCAGGTATGAGAGCACGCGCCAGAGATATTGGAGGGTTTCCTGTATAGCATGATGTTTCAAAAAGTTCTGGACGGATAATGACAAAACTTGGTAGATGAGTTGGGTTGGTGACAAGAACAAGCCAATTCGATTAAATCGGTTCAGGTCCGGATCCAGATCCGGCCGATCAGTGGGATACAAAAGGTGACCCGTTCAGCTTGGTGGAGGTACACACTCTCCCGAGTGCAGTTCTCGTTGAACTTGCAATCTGTGATTAATCTAAACGACGTGAAAAATAACATCTTCAAACAAAAGCAAATGTACATTGTACCTGTGTGATTTCTTCCATCGAATTGAACACTGAAGAGCGTGCTGGGGGAGGGAGAAATAAAGAGAGAAGAAAGCATGAAACATACTGACATATAGTGTTGCGGACTCGGGGTTCGAGGCTCGACGTGAGGAAAGTACTCGGGTCTCTCTCTCATGCCTGGTCCTGAGGTCGCCGGGCACAGAAATCTCCATGCACCGGTGGGTTGCGAAGCAACCACAAACGCCGATTGACCTTCCCAATCCTGGCAGGGTTACACTACCTCACGTGATACCTTACCTGTGGACAGCCGAACCAAGGTGGGGGGGGGTCTTGTGCCCTCAGCGCACATCCAGATTACTGCCGAGCGATACAGTGAGTGTGCGCTGGCTAACAAGAGCAAATGAA